>NW_027139484.1:7800000-8100000 GCF_035084215.1 Heptranchias perlo | reverse complement strand
AGGAAGGGCCCAGGGTGGGGCTCAGTTTGGGCTGCAGTGGGACACTGGGTCATTGTTGGATCAATGTTCATCGGAACACCAGGGACTCCCCATATCTTCTTGTGTTATTGCTGCTGGATCTGTTCCGTCCTCTAAATCAGACAGAGTAGGCCTTGGTTTAACATCTCTTCGTTGAAAGCAACAGTCAATCGAAAATAAAATCAGTCAGAGTAGAAAACGAGCTGCTTATTCGCTTTCGCCAGTTTTGCTCTGACGCCCAATGTGAATTTATTCTCTAATCTGTTCCGTGGACTGGCGATCTAATGGGGTTGAATTGTCAGATATGTAAATGGTTAATCCTAAATTAATCTTATCAATCTGCAGTCGTTTCAGACACTGATCTAAACTATAATGTGATAATCAGTGTTCCAGCTAATGCTGAATGACGGTGATAATCTCATCTGCTTTTACCATCGGTTATTCGTTGTTTTCAGTATCTGCATATTAATTTTGTTTCTAAATTGCTTGGTGACCCTATCGAGAACTGTTTTTATGTTATTATTATTGATATACTCAATGTTTAAATAAAGGTAATTATGAATTCCAAGTCAAGAAACCATTGTTGTGCATGATTTGCAGTCTGACTTCTTCTTCTTTGATGATTTGGTAAGAAAGCGTTAACACAGTCACTCAGTAGCTTGTGGGGATCCTAATTAATGGTCGGTGAGGTGAACTCATTCAATCTGAACTGGGAGATGTGAGACAGTTCAGCGAGCAATATTAGGCATCATTCACTTCTAGACATATGTCACAATCGAATAGGAACATGTTAAACCGAATCCCCAAAACCAGGTCCCAGAGAGGAATTTAAACCCCAGGGAAATAAACAGACCAAACTCACGTGGGCCCTGCTTGGTTGCAGCCTGTGAAGGAGGCCACGGTCGGTCCCCTCTGGGGGAGACCTCGGTCGGTCCCTATAGGGGAGGCCTTCGTCGGTTCCCTCTAGAGGAGGCCTCGGCTGGTCCCCTCTCGGGGAGGCAATGGGCATCCGAGATGGATCCCTGAGTGGCAATCTTTATATTTAGACCACCACCACAACAACTACTACGACAACAACAAATACTTGTATTCATAATAAATATATATATATATATATTATATACATATATATGTGTATTTACACATGACCAGCACGGCGGCATCTTGGACAAAATCGCGGAATATCCGTCGGCCTTCTTGGACAAATATCGTTGGTGCGGCAGCCATCTTGGAAAAAATGACGGAAAGTACCACACAGAATGTCCCCAGTGATACCACAGTGACTGCAGAATCTCCCAGTATCCCCACAGTGGTCCCAGAGTGTACTCATTCACCCCATTTTGATCCCAAACTGCACCAAGGGATCCCAGAGTGCACCCAGTCACCCCAGAGGGATCGCAGAGTTGCAGCGTTTTTATTTAGAGCACCACCACAACAACTACTACTGCAACAACAACATGTATTTATAATATATAGAACATATATATATATATATATATATATGTGCATTAAGACACGGACAGCGTGGCTGGCATTTTGGAAAAAATGGCGGAAAGTACGGCGGCTTTCATTGAAAAAATTGCCGCAACTATTGCGGCCATCTTGGACAAAATGGCCGTTAGTATGTCAGCCATTTTGGACAAAATGGCGGCAAGCACAGCGGCCATCTTGGAGAAAATGGCGGCAATTACCACTCAGAATGTCGACAGTGATACGACAGTGATCCCAGAAAGTCCCAGTGAAGCCACAGTGATCCCAGAGTGCACCTCGACCCACAGAGTGATCCCAAAGTGCACCCAAGGATCCCAGAGTGAACACAGTCACCCCGAAATAATCCCCGAGTGCTCGCAGTATCCCAGAGTCAAACCAGTCACCTCAGAGTGATCCCAGAGTGCATCCGGTCACTGCAGAGTGATCCCAGAGTGCGTCCAGGGATCCCAGAATGCATCCAGTCACCGCAGAGTGATCCCAGAGTGCACTCAGGGATCTCGAGTGCACTTAGTCACCCCACAGCGATCCCAGAGTACACCCAGGGATTCCAGAATGCAGCCATTCACCCCACAGTGATCCGAGAGTGACAGTCTTTATAGCTGGACCATCACCACAACAACTGCTACCACAACAACAACTTGTATTTATAACATATATATGTGTATTTGCACACGGCCCGCATGACTGCAAGTACAGGAGCCTTCTTGGACAAAACGCGGATTTGTCCAGCGGCCTTCCTGGTCAAAATGGCGGCAATAACGGCGGCCATTTTGGAAAAAAAGCTGCAAGTACGGCGGTCATCTTGAACATAATGGTGATAACTATTGCGGCCATGTTCGACAAAATGAGCGCAAATACGGTTTCCATCTTGGACAAAATGGCGACCAGTGCGGCAGCCATCTTGGATAAAATGGCAACAACTCAGCAGCCATCTTGGACACAACGGCGGAAGTTACCATGCAGAGTGTCGACAGTGATCCTAGAATGTCCCAATGAACCCTCAGTGATCCCAGAGTGCACCTCGTCACCATAGAATGATTCCAGAGTGCACCGATGGATCTCAGCATGCACCCAGTCACCCCAGAGTGATCCCGGATTGCACGCAGCATCCCAGAGTGAATCCAGTCAGCTCAGGGTGGTCCCAGATTGCACCCAGGGTTCCCAGAATGCACACAGTCACCTCACAGTGATCCCAGCTTGGCAGTCTTTATACTTAGAACATGACCACAACAATAACTTGTCTTTATAAGATATGTATCATAGAAATATATGATATATATGTGTGTGTATTTACACGCGGCCAGCATTGCAGCACCTACAGCAGCCACCTTTGGCAAAATGGCAGCAAGTACTTTGGCCATCTTGGACAAAATGGCGGTAAGTACCGCGTAGAGCCTCCCCAGTGATCCCACAGCGACCCTACAGTGAATGAAGATTGCACACATTGATCCCACAATGAAACTAGTCACACCAGAGTGAACCCAAAGTGGCAACCTTTATATTCAGACCACCACCACAACAACTACTATTACACCAACAACAATCTGTATTCATAACATATATATGTGTGTATTTACACACCGCCCGCATGCCGGCAAGTACGGTAGCCATCTTGGAAAAATGGCGGCAATTACGACGGCCATCTTGGATAAAATGGCTGTTTGTCCGGCGGCCAACTTGTACAAAATGACAGCGAGTACGGCAGCCATCTTGGATGAAATGGCGGCAAGCACCTCAAGGCTGTTAAACAGGAACAGCAGCAGGCCATTGAGCCCTTCGAGCCTGTCACACAGTAACAGGAGATCAATCAGTCCCTCAAGCCTGTTAGATAGGAACAGGTTGAGATTTTTCAGCCCCTGGAGCCTGTTATACAGGAACTGGAGGTCATGCAGTCCCTCAAGCCTATAACACTGGTACAGGACGAGGCCATTTAGCCACTCGAGACTGTTAGACACGAACAGGAGGCTAACCAGCTCCAGAAGCCTGTTAGATAGTATCAGGAGGAGGCCATTCAGCCCCTCAAGCCTGTTATATTGCAACTGAAAGCCATTCAGCCCCTTGAGCCTATTACACTGGAAAAGGACGAGGCCATTCAGCCCCTCAAGCCTGTTAGGTCGGAATAGGCGGCGGCCATTCAGCCCTTCAAGGCTGCTACACAGGAACAGGAGGAGGCCATTGCCCCTCGAGCCTGTGATACAGAAACAGGAACAGTCCATTCAGCCCCTCGAGCCTATTACACTCGAAGAGGACGAGGCCATTCAGCCCTTCGAGCCTGTTACACAGGAACAGGAGGACATTCCGTCCATCGAGCCTCTTACATAGCAACGGGTGGAGGTCATTCAGCCCCTCGAGCATGTTACATAGGAACAAACGAGGTCATTCAGCCCCACGACGCTGTTACATAGGAACAGGAGTAGACAATTCAGCTCTTTGAACCTGTTCCGCTATTCAATTAGATCATGGCTGATCTGCATCTTAACTCCTTCTACCCGCCTTGGTTCCAGAATCCTTAATACCCTTGCTTAATAAAAATCTATAAATCTCCGTTTTAAAATGTCTGATTGACCCCCCGCCTCAACAGACTTTTGTGGGAGAGCGTTCCAGATTTCCACTACCCTTTGTGTCAAGAAGTGCTTCCTGAAATCACCCGTGAACGGCCAAGCTCTAATTTTAAGGTTATGCCCCCTTGTTCTGGATTTCCTACCAGAGGAAGTAGTTTCTCTCCATCTACCCTATCAACTCCTTTAATCATCTTAAACACCTCAATTAGATCACCCCTTAATCTTCTATATTAAGAAGAATACAAGCCTTGTCCATGCAACCTGGCCTCATAATTTAACCCTTTCCGCCCTGATATCATTCTGGTGAATCTGCGCCGCACCCCCTCCAATATCCTTCCTGAGGCGCAGTGCCCAAAACTCAATGAAGTCCTCCAGGTGTTGTTTAACCAGAGTTCCTTACAGCTGTAACTTAATTTCCATCCCTTCATATTCCAGCCCTCTTGAAATAAAGGCCAACATTCCATTATCCTTTTTAAACTGATCCACAGTGTCCCAGTGATAACACAATATCCCAGTGAACCAGCAGTGTCCCTCTGATCCCACAGTGTTCAGTGATCCCACAATATCCCAGTGAACATGCAGTGTCCCAGTGATCCTACAGTAATCCATGATCCCACAGTGTCCCAGTGATCTCAGAATAACCCATGATCCCACAGTGTCCCAGTGATCTCACAGCAACCCAATGATCCCACATTGTCCCGATCCCACAGTGTCCCAGTGATCCCATAATATCCCAGTGAACTTGCCGTGTCCCAGAGATCCCACAGCAACCCGTGATCCCACAGTGGTCCCATTGATCTCACGGTGACCCAAACACAACTCATGTGAGGTTAATTGCGTGCAGCCTGTGATGAAGGCCTCGGTCAGTCCCCTGTGGAGAGAAAGTTTCCTGTCCAAGGAATCAACGTCCTACCAAAAATTTTCTTTGCACATCTTCATGTTACAGCATTTCCACAAAAAATATTCCTCTGCAGGAAGAGAAAGATAGTGAAATGGAATTGATTAAAACAAAGCAAGCGATTACAAAGGCATAGCAGGAGCCCAGGGCTCCCTCACACTCACTCACTCATACACATTCACACTCACTCACTCACTCATTCCATTACACAGGCAGGCAATCTCCCAGCAAACACCACTGACAAACAAAATCCTCAGTTACAAAGCAGAGAATCGAAAGAAAAGAGAGAAAAGATGGGAGAGAGAGAGAGACAGAAAGACACACAGGGCAGACTGAAGAGCAAATGATGCTTTTCTCTCTCTCTAATACAAGTTCTCAGGGTTTTCCCTCCTGCTTTGCCACTCACTCCCTCACTCAGCACTCACCCTCACCCCTCCCCTAAAAGGTGCTGGTCTGTCTGCATGTCCTGGTTAGTGTTTGCTGCAGGTTCTAAATTGCCCCTGTGCTTCTTTTCTCTTCTGTTCCTGGAGCAGGCAACAAAAAGCCCGGGCATTTTTTCTACTTCACCCTTCTTGTTGCAGTTTGCGAAGGTGAACGAACTTTCCCTTTGCTCTTTTCTCTTGTTTTAATTAGCAGTGGACAAAAAGCCTGGAGTTTGTGTTCAACTTACAGTTTGTGGCTTTTTCCAATTAGCCAAAGAGTTCAAACAAATTCATGACTTTTGAAACAGACAAAGCAAAAAAGTTTTTTTAAAAAACTAATACACAGCATGATCCCTCACTCAGTTCCAGGGACAATCTCTCAGCAACATTCCTTTACACAGAAACAAAGCCCAGTTATTAAAGGAGAAGATTCTAAAGAGTAAAAGATTGAGACAATCTTTATCGAAAACAACAACAACTTGTATTTATATATTACACCAATTACGACAACATCAATTTGCATATATACATAGATATGTATTTCCATAATACAACTACAATTATAAAGCCTTCACAATGGCTGTAGGGAAAGAGCAGAGTGGGAAATGGGATTAATTCGACAACCCTTTCAAAGAGCTGGCACTGACACAGTGGGCCGAATGGTCTTCTCTGCTGCCGTAGTTACCATGAAACCATGAATCTCTGAACAACAACTTCAACGCCATGAACCTGCAACAAAGTGGACACCAGTAAGGCAGTCATCTTACTGTGGCGCAAGCAGGACATCTGACAGAGGGGCAATGCGGCCATTTAACTGAGGGGCAAGGCGGCCAACTTACTGGGAGGCAAGATGGTCATATTGAACAAATTGGCCGCCATGAAGCTAAGACAAAATGGCCACCCTGATCCTGAAACGTAACGGCTGCCAATCAAGCAGCCATCTTACTGAGGGGCAAGCTTGTTATGGTGAGAGGCACGGAGAGGGTTCATTTGCTGTTCCTATTAAATCACCGTTACACTATACTTAAAGATACAAACGAAGTCAGATTGGCACTAGCTGGTATTTAGGAAGATAGGAATTTAGGAACAGGAGTAGGCCATTCAGCCCCTCGTGCCTGCTCCACCATTTAATAAGGTCATGGCTGATCTGTGATCTAACTCCAGATACCCGCCTTTGGCCCATATCCCTTATTACCTTTAGATGACAAAAAGCTATCTATCTCAGATTTAAATTTAGCAATTGAGCTGGTATCAATTGCCGTTTGCGGAGGAGAGTTCCAAACTTCTATCATCCTTTGCGTGTAGAAACATTTTCTAATCTCACTCCTGAAAGGTCTGGCTCTAATTTTTAGACTGTGCCCCCTACTCCTACAATTCCCAACCAGCGGAATTAGTTTCTCTCTATCCACCCTATCTGTTCCCCTTAATATCTTACAAATTTCGATCAGATCACCCTTTAACCTTCGAAACTCCAGAGAATACAACCCCAATTTGTGTAATCTCTCCTCGTAACTTAACCCTTGAAGTCCGGGTATCACTCCAGTAAACGTACGCTGCACTCCCTCCAAGGCCAATATGTCCTTCCGAAGGTGCGGTGCCCAGAACTGCTCATAGTACTCCAGTTGCGGACTAACCAGGGTTTTGTATAGCTGCAGCATAACTTCTGCCCCCTTGTACTCTAGTCCTTCAGATAAATGGCCAGCATTCCGTTCGCCTTATTGATTATTATCTGCAGCTGTTCATGACACTTCAATGATCTATGTACTTGAACCCTGAAGTCCCTTTGGACATCTACTGTTTTTAACTTTTTACCATTTAGAAAGTACACAGTTCTATCCACTTTTGATCCAAAGTGGATGATCTCACATTTGCTTACATTGACTTCCATTTGCCACAGATTTGCCCATTCACCAAATCTATCAATATCCCTTTGTAATTTTAAGTTTTCATCTACACTGCTTACAATGCCGCCAATCTTTGTGACATCGGCAAACTTAGATATGCGACTTTCTATGCCTTCATCTACGTCGTTAATAAATATTTTGAATAATTGAGGGCCCAAGACAGATCCCTAAGGGACTCCACTAGTCACATCCTGCCAATGTGACTACCTACACATTATCCCTACTCTCTGTCGCCTGCAAGTCCGTACTTTTCCCTCGATTCGATGGACTTCTATCTTAGCTAACAGTCTCTTATGTGGGACTTTATCAAATGTCTCCTGAAAGTCCATATAAATAACATCCATTGACATTCCCCTCTCCACTACTTTAGTCACCTCTTCAAAAAATTCAATCAGGTTTGTCAGGCACGACCTACCTTTCACAAATCCATGCTGGCTCTCTCTGATTAACTGAAAATTCTCGAGGTGTTCAGTCGCCCTATCCTTAATTATAGATTCCTGCATTTTCCCCACAACAGATGTTAGCTAACTGGTGTATAATTCCCTGGTTTCCCTCTCTCTCCTTTTTTAAAAAGCTGAGTGACATGTACAATGTTCCAATCTAGAGGGACGGTTCCTGAATCTAGAGAACTTTGAAAGATTATAGGTAGGGCATCTGCAATGTGCTCACCTACTTCCTTTAAAACCCTGGGATGATAACTATTTGTTCCTGGGGATTTGACACACTTTCGTGCTATTATTTTCTTCATTACTGTTGTTTTACTTATGTTAATTTTATTGAGTCCCTGTTCCCCAGTCAATATTAGTTTTCTTGGGATTTCCGGCATGCTATCCTCTTTTTCCACTGTAAATACTCACGCAAAGTAATTATTCAACATGTCCGCCATTTCCCCATTGTCAATGACGATATCCCCACTTTCAGTTTTTAAGGGGCCAACACTGCTCCTGACCACCCTCTTTTTCCTAATATAACTGTAAAAGTTCTTCGTATTGGTTTTGATATCCCATACAAGTTTATTTTCATACTCTCTTTTTGTAGCTCTTACCATCTGTTTTGTGACCACTTATTGATCTTTGTTTCTTTCCTATTCGCCATTGTTTGCCTTTTTGGATGCCCTTTCCTTGTGACTTATACTGTCCCTTACCTCTTTAATTGTCCATGGCTGTTTTTTTTGGCAAGTAGAGTTCTTGCCCCTCAGGGCTATAAACCGATTCTGTATGGTTTATTTAAACATTTCCCACTGATCATCATTCGTTTTACCCATGAACAGATTTGCCCAGTTTAATGTGGACAGTCTCTGTCTCATCCCATTGAAGTCGGCCTTTCCCAAGTCTCGAATCTTAGCAGCTGATTCACTTTTTTCCCCTTTCAAACACTACCTTGAACTCGATCATATTATGAACGCTGTTGGATAGATGTTCACGCAGTTAAGCTGTTAACTAAATCTGGTTCATTACTCATTACTAAATCTAGTATGGCTTGCCCTCTTGTTGCATCTAGGACATACTGCTGTCGAAAACTGTCCCGGACACACTCAAGAAATTCACTCCCTTTCTGACAGTTGCAAGTCTGCTTTTCCCAATCTATGTGAAGGTTAAAGGCCCCCATTAGGACCACTATGTCTTTGTTACACGCTTGTCTAATCTCTGCATTTACACAATTTAGCACTTCAGAGCTGCTGCCAGGGGTCCTATACAAAACTCACACTATAGTCTTAGATCCTTGCCGATTTCTCAATTCAACCCATAAGGTCTTTGTTGCTGCTTAGTTCTCGTTATATCCTCCTTTATCATTAAAGTGATTTCATCTCTTATCACTAAGGCTACTCCTCCCCCTCTTCCATTTTCCCTATCTCTCCTGTAGATCTTATAATCCAGTATATTTAGTTCCCAATCCTAACCATCCTGCAGCCATGTCTCAGTAATAGCTATCATGTCATACCCTCCAATTTGAATTTGAACCTGTTGTTCATTTAATGTATTCCTTATACTCCGTGCATTTGTATTTAGAACTCTTAGTTGGGCCATACACCCTAGCCTGACCTTCAGCTTTGATGCTGGGTTAATCGTTTGACGCCTTCGAGTTTTCACTTTATCTGTAGTGCCTAAAGTACACTTCATTTCTGATGCTCTATGCTTTTCCCTTTCACTTGTTCTTGAACAACTGTTTGTACTATTTGAATTGAAAATTTCCCATAGGTCTTCCCCTCTCTTGCTGCTCTAACTTTACTCGTTTCTGACTCCCCGCTCAGGTTCCCATCCTCCTGCCACTCCAGTTTAAACCTTCTCCAACAGCACTGGCAAAACCACCCGCGAGGACATTGGTCACGGTCCTGCTCGGCTGTAACCCCTCCCGCTTGTACAACGCACACCTCCCCCAGAACCGGTCCCAATGTCCCAGGAATCTAAATCCCTCCCTCCTACACCATCCCTGCAACCACGCATTCATCCGGTCTATTCTCCTATTCCTATACTCACTAGCACGTGGCACTGGTAGTAATTCTTTGAGGTCCTGCTTTTTAATTTATCTCCGAACTCCTTAAATTCACCTTGCAGGACCTCATCCCTTTTTACCTATGTCGTTGGTACCAATATGGACCACGACTAATGGCTGTTCACCATTCCCCTCCAGAATGCCCTGCAGCCGCTCCGTGACATCCTTGAACCAAGCACCAGGGAGGCAACATACCATCCTGGAGTCACATTTGCCGCCACAGACACGCCTATCTGTTCCCCTTACAACTGAATGCTCTATCAATATAGCCCTGCCACTTCTTTCGTCCTCTCCTGTGCAGCAGAGCCACCCGTGGTGCCACGAACTTGGCTCTTGCTGCTTTCCCCTGTTAAGCCAACTCCCCCAAAAGTATCCAAAGCCGTATATCTGTCGAGAGGGAGATGGCCCCACGGGACTCCTGCTCGACATGCCTAGTCCTTTTACTCTGCCTGGCAGTCAGCCATTTCCTTTCTGCCTGCGTAATCATTGCTCTGTTGTTAATAGGAAAATAACTTGTGACGGCAATGGTACAAATTCAGGGCAATAAGGATCAGATTGACATTATAAAGGGCCTGATACTGAGATTAATAAAGCCCGGATCCGAATGCAATTCATTTACACGGAATTAGAATAGGGATAAAGAAACAGCTACTGATCGAAAGGCAAGATAATTCCAAACACTTAACGTTTTAACTCAGAGAGTTCACTGTGTCCTTCCCTCTGGTGTTTGACGCCAATAAACTAACAACGAGCTTTGCCCCTTGCTGTCTTTGCCCTTTTATTTTCCGATAATAAATAAGTTTTATGATGAGCAATAAAATCGAATTGAGGACACGGAACTGAATCCGGCGACAGAACACAGTTTCTCTGTGGGGTCACCTGAACCACAGATGGAAGAGCTGGGGGACAATTTAATCATTGTTACCACGCATAGAATTAATGACTTTGGTTAAAAGATCAGTAATTTATCAGAACAATTCAATCCGAATGAGACGGTGTGTGATTCAGACCGAGACCCACACAGAGAACAGGGCGGGGAGGGATTGTACTGATCAGGCTGAAGGTCGTGTTTATGACGGTGATGTGTAACTGATCTTTACACAGGTTGTGTTCATTAACCTGCAGACCCCAGAACACTAACTTCCCCGACACTGTGGAAACAGAATCAGGAGCCTCAGCACAAGGTAAGGACCCCGAATATACTGAGCACAATTACAGTGTTTTAATGCAGCAGAACTGATCCATTGCCGTGTAATTGTGTATTAGTTCAATGAGATTGAAAAGTTGTACCCATATTGGATCAAGTAAGAAACGATTGTTTTTTTTACACAAGTGAACTTAATGGAAGAAGCGCCATTTAACAGAACCAAATTACCAAATGTAAACTCCTCACTAAAATTCTGCGTTTTAACGAGTATTCAAAGATAATCTTCGTTTATGACACTGTTAAAGGTTGAGACTTTTCAAAGTATATCACAGCCTCTAACCGTCACCGAAATCCAATGTTTCCAGCAACGGGACGGTTTACCCTTTGACCCACATTGATCTCAGGATGCTGGGGCTCCTTGGTGCCAAACCCAGACAAACGCTGCCTTGTTGTCCAGGCGAGTTACAGTCACTTCTTCTCTAGCATTCAACTCTTGTATCTGTGAAGAAGTGGGGATCCGGGGATTTGAGGCACCGCCCGAACTGAGCGTCGCTGTACAGATTATTGATGAGTGAATGTTTCTTGATGGCCCGATTGATGAGTCCGTCCATCAGGTTACTGATCATTGAGAGGTGGCTGGGAGGGCGGGAATTGGCTGGATTCAGTCTGCTCTTTTGTTTTGTGGATAGAACAGAGCTGTTCATCCAAAACATATCCCTAAAGAGCAAAACATTCCACATGTAGTCAAGCAACCATGGTGAACGTGTGAGATAAGAGGCAGTATAAAGCTAAAGGAAGTGACTTGCACAAATACCAAGTAAAGTGGTAATCCAGAGGACTGGGAGAGATATAGAAAACAACAAAGGAAGGCAGAGGAAATATTATGAGCTGCAAAAAGGAAATATGAAAAAAGTGCAAATAATAGAAAGGCAAATGGGAAAAATGTGTATAAATACATATTAAGTGTAAGAAACATTAACGGTCGGGCACAGAATGGGTGGGGGAAGTAGACAGGTAAAAGGGAGGGATGTCAGACACGAATCAGGGGATCTATAAACAAACTGGGAGCGGCAACACGGAGAAGCAGGAAGGGGGATAAGGTACGGAGGAGTCGCACGAGGTAATATCAACGTTTAATATTAATATTAAATACAAATGCTAATGTTGAGTTTCGCAGCCTCAGAATAAATATAGGTGCAGGTGGTATGGAGAGTGCATCTGGGGAAGGCAAGTTAGAGCAGAATCAGACATAGAGCAGAGTGAATGGAAACAAGGGGAGTCACAGATATGGAACCGGTCTCTGTTGGGGGAGGGGGGAAACAAACATTAGCGGTCAGGTACAGAATCGGTGGAGAGAGTAGACAGGTAAAAGATAGGGATTTCACACACGAAGCAGGGGGAGCCGTAACTGGAGTGGGAGGTGAGAGAAGCAAGAAGTGGAATCAGACATGGAGGAGTCGCAATGGACTTTAATATTTCTATTAAATACAAATACTAATTTGGAAGTGAATTTCATGTTCAGAGTTTCTCAGCCTCACAATAAATTGAACCCGCTGCTAAACTTTTACAACAAAGATTAAATGAAAAGGTGAAATTCCATCATCCCCAATAAAGATTAACAGGCCGATGAACTGAAAAGTCACTTGTTTACCGTACAGATTTGCTGAATCAGTTCCAGTAAGTGAAACCTGGATCCTGATACTGAAGGGTGTGAATATCCTGATCAAGGCCGAGACTGTTACTCATTAACTGGAGACTATCTGCCGGAGATTATATTCATTGCTCTGTTGGTAATAAATGGCCATGATTGGAAGATAAAGTGTAACCAGTCATGTGACAGGAATGGTACAAATTCAGGGCAATTGGATCAGATTAGCATTATAATAGACCCAATACTGAGATTAATAGAGCCGGGATCGCAATGTGTTACATTTATACAGAGCTGGAATCGGGACAATGAAACAGTCAATTATCAAAAGGGGAGATAATTCCAAACACGAAACGTTTCAACTCAAAGAGTTCACTTAATCCTTCCCTCTGGTGTTTGACCCCAATAAACTAACAGCGAGCTTGGCCCATTGCCATCTGTGTCCTTTTATGGTTCGATAATAAACAGGTTTTATACTGAGTATTAAAATCGAATTGAGGACATGGAACTGAATCCGGCTACAGAACACAGTTTCACCGCGGGGTCTTCTGAACCACAGATGCAAGAGCTGGGGTGGGGGGTGGGTTGATTTGGTATTTTTTTCCACACAAAGAATTAATGACTTTGGTTAAAATATCAGTAATTTATCAGACTATTTCAATTTGAATGAGACGGTGCGTGATTCAGACCGAGCCCCACACCAGAGAACAGGGCGGGGACGATTGCACTGATCAGGCTGAAGGTCGTGTTTATGACGGTGACGTGTAACTGATCTTTACCCAGGGTGTGTTCATTAACCTGAAGACCCCACTAACTTACCCGGACACTCTGGAACCAGGATCAGGAGCCGGAGCACAAGGTAAGGTCCCCGAATATACTGAGCACAATGATTGTGTTTCAAAGTAGACCAATGGGGAATTCACCGTTTATGGTGAAGTAATTCAATTATATTGAAAGTCGGGGAATTACTCACGGATCAGAATGTAAAGGTTGCTTATTTCCTGAAATTAACATTCGTGGAAGGGTCATTTAAGAGACAAAAACCTCAATCTATTCTCTTCCGCTAAAATTCTATTGTTTAAAATATTATTGGAAGATATTTCTGAATTATTACATCGCTTATGAACAAACAGTTGGAGGTTGACACTTTGCAACATTTAACACAGTCCCCAACCACCAACATAACCCAATGCGGTGGCCCGGATGATTCCAGCCACTGGAGGTTTTCCCTTTGACTCCCGTTGACCTCAGTTTGCTGGAGCTCTTTGGTGCAGCACCCGATCAAACGCCGCTTGTTGACGGGATGAGTTCCTCTCACTTCTCCTCTGGTTCTCCTCTCTCGCATCCATTTATGGATTGACACCAGAAAGAAGTCTGAAACCGAGTGGTTCTGGCGGAATTAGTTCTGAGCGCTGGCGGGCAGATTATTGACGAGCGAATGTTACTTGATGGACCAACTCCCTCCATCACTTTGCTGATGATTGAGAGGTGACTGATAGGGCGCTGATTGTCCGGGTCCAATTAGTCCTTGATTCTGTGCACTGGACACAGCAGGTCCAGCTTGTGCATTGGCGGGTAAAGTCAGTATAATCGGTGCACTGCCATAGTTTGTCTGGGCGACAGCTCGTTCTTCAGCACGGCGGTGGGATGCAGTCAGGACCAATCATATTCACTGACTCCCGTTCATTCACACGTGGTGTGATCCGAATTGGCTGCAGAAAGGTACCTGTGATAGCGGTAAGCCCGGGAGGAAAGAACATCTGTGTCAGGAATGCAGTCAAATGATAACGCCGCCTGCAGGAGGTTATTGTTCATAAATCTCTCTGGGACGGTCTCCAGTTGAACGATTTCATGGACAGTTCATTCAAAGTGAAGCTATACCAAGAGTTTGGGGAATTGTAATTGTTAAAACTAATGTGATTGGTAAGGGACAAGAGAAGCAGCTGATTCATTGACGTAGTGACATGGAACTTGGGAGTTCTCACATCGCAGGACTGGGTTAGTGGGGTGTCATTAGTGTTAATATTAGAACAGTGGTAAATCTCCTCACCTCCTACAGTGCTCATTAGTGTTAATATTGGAACAGTGGTAAATCTCCTCACCTCCGACAGTGCTCATTAGTGTTAATATAAGATCAGTGGAAAATCTCCTCACCTCCTACAGTGCTCATTAGTGTTAATATTAGATCATTGGTAAATCTCCTCACCTCCGACAGTGCTCATTAGTGTTAATATTAGATCATTGATTAATCTCCTCACCTCCGACCTTGCTCATTAGTGTTAATATCAGAACAGTGGGAAATCTCCTCACCTCCGACAGTGTTCATTAGTTTTAATATTAGAACAGAGGTAAATCTCCTCAACTCCTACAGTGCTCATTAGCGTTAATATTAGAACAGTGGTAAATCTCCTCACCTCCTACAGTGCTGATTAGTGTTAATATTAGAACAGTGGTAAATCTCCTCACCTCCGACAGTGCTCATAAGTGTTAATATTTGAACAGTGGTAAATGTCCTGAACTCCTACAGTGCCCATTAGTGTTAACATTACAACAGTGATAAATCTCCTCACCTCCTACAGTGCTCATTATTGTTAATATTGGAACAGTGGTAAATTTCCTCATCTCCGACAGTGCTCATTATTGTTAATATTGGAACAGTGGCAAATCTCCTCACCTCCTACACTGCTCATTAGTGTTAATATTAGAACAGTGGTAAATCTCCTCGCCTCCTACAGTGCTCATTATTGTTAATATTGGAACAGTGGCAAATCTCCTCACCTACTACAGTGCTCATTCGTGTTCATATTAGAACAGTGGTAAATCTCCTCACCTCCTACAATCCTCGATAGTGTTAATATCAAAACAGTGGTTAATCTCGTCACCTCCGAAAGTGTTCATTTTGTTAATATTAGAACAGAGGTAAATCTCCTCACCTACTACAGTGTTCATTAGTGTTAATTTTCGAAAAGTGGTAAATCTCCTCACCTCCTACAGTGCTGATCAGTGTTAATATTAGAACAGTGGTAAATCTCCTCACCTCCTACAGTGCTCATTAGTGTTAATATTTGAACAGTGGTAAATCTCCTGAACTCCTACAGTGCCCATTAGTGTTAATATTACAACAGTGGTAAATCTCCTCACGTCCTACAGTGCTCATTAGTGTTAATATTGGAACAGTGGTAAATCTCCTCACCTCCTACAGTGCTCATTAGTGTTAATATTGGAACAGTGGTAAATCTCCTCACCTCCTACAGTGATGATTAGTGTTAATATTAGAACAGTGGTAAATCTCCTCACCTCCTGCAGTGCTCAATAGTGTTAACATTATAACAGTGGTAAATCTCCTCACCTCCGACTGTGCTCATTAGTGTTAATATTATAACAGTGGTAAATCTCCTTACCTCCTACTGTGCTCATTAGTGTTAATATTATAACAGAGGTAAATCTCCTCACCTTCTACAGTGCTCATTAGTGTTAATATTATAACAGTGGTAAATCTCCTCACCTCCTGCAGTGCTCATTAGTGTTAATATTATAACAGTGCTAAATCTCCTCACATTCTACAGTGTCATTAGTGTTAATATTATAACAGTGGTAAATCTCCTCACCTCCTACAGTGATGATTAGTGTTAATATTAGAACAGTGGTAAATCACCTCACCTCCTGCAGTGCTCATTTGTGTTAATATTAGTACAGTGGTAAATCTCCTGACCTCCTACAGTGATCATTAGTGTTAATTTTCGAAAAGTGGTAAATCTCCTCACCTCCTACAGTGCTCATTAGTGTTAATATTTGAACAGTGGTAAATCTCCTCACGTCCTACAGTGCTCATTAGTGTTAATATTGGAACAGTGGTAAATCTCCTCACCTCCGACAGTGCTCATTAGTGTTAATATTAGAACAGTGGTAAATCTCCTCACCTCCTACAGTGCTCATTAGTGTTAATATCAGAACAGTGGTAAATCTCCTCACCTCTTACAGTGCACATTAGTGTTATTGTTCGAAAAGTCGTAAATCTCCTAATTTCCTACAGTGCTCATTAGTGTTAATAATAGAACAGTGGTAAATCTCCTCACCTCCTACAGTGCTCACTCGTGATAGTATCAGAACAGTGGTAAATCTCCTCACCTCTTACAGTGCACATTAGTGTTATTTTTCGAAAAGTCGTAAATCTCCTAATTTGCTACAGTGCTCATTAGTGTTAATATTATAACAGTGGTAAATCTCCTCACCTCCTGCAGTGCTCATTAGTGTTAATATTATAACAGTGCCAAATCTCCTCACATTCTACAGTGTCATTAGTGTTAATATTATAACAGTGGTAAATCTCCTCACCTCCTACAGTGATGATTAGTGTTAATATTAGAACAGTGGTAAATCACCTCACCTCCTGCAGTGCTCATTTGTGTTAATATTAGAACAGTGGTAAATCTCCTGACCTCCTACAGTGATCATTAGTGTTAATATTTGAACAGTGGTAAATCTACTGAACCCCTACAGTGCCCATTAGTGTTAATATTACAACAGTGGTAAATCTCCTCACGTCCTACAGTGCTCATAAGTGTTAATATTCGAACAGTGGTAAATCTCCTCAACTCCTACAGTGCTCATTAATGTTAATATTGGAACAGTGGTAAATCTCCTCACCTCCTACAGTGCTCATTAGTGTTAATATCAGAACAGTGGTAAATCTCCTCACCTCTTACAGTGCTCATTAGTGTTATTTTTCGAAAAGTCGTAAATCTCCTAATTTCCTACAGTGCTCATTAGTGTTAATATTAGAACAGTGGTAAATCTCCTCACCTCCTACAGTGATGATTAGTGTTAATATTAGAACAGTGGTAAATCTCCTCACCTCCTGCAGTGCTCAATAGTGTTAACATTATAACAGTGGTAAATCTTCTCACCTCCTACTGTGCTCATTAGTGTTAATATTATAACAGTGGTAAATCTCCTTACCTCCGACTGTGCTCATTAGTGTTAATATTATAACAGTGGTAAATCTCTTCACCTTCTACAGTGCTCATTAGTGTTAATATTATAACAGTGGTAAATCTCCTCACCTCCTGCAGTGCTCATTCGTGTTAATATTATAACAGTGCTAAATCTCCTCACATTCTACAGTGTCATTAGTGTTAATATTATAACAGTGGTAAATCTCCTCACCTCCTACAGTGATGATTAGTGTTAATATTAGAACAGTGTTAAATCACCTCACCTCCTGCAGTGCTGATTTGTGTTAGTATTAGAACAGTGGTAAATCTCCTGACCTCCTACAGTGATCATTAGTGTTAATTTTCGAAAGTGGTAAATCTCCTCACCTCCTACAGTGCTGATTAGTGTTAATATTAGAAAAGTGGTAAATCTCCTCACCACCTACAGTGCTCATTAGTGTTAATATTTGAACAGTGATAAATCTACTGAACCCCTACAGTGCCCATTAGTGTTAAAATTCGAACAGTAGTAAATCTCCTCAACTCCTACAGTGCTCATTAATGTTAATATTGGAACAGTGGTAAATCTCCTCACCTCCTACTGTGCTCATTAGTGTTAATATTATAACAGTGGTAAATCTCCTCACCTTCTACAATGGTCGTTAGTGTTAATATTATAACAATGGTAAATCTCCTCACCTCCTACAGTGCTCATTTGTGTTAATATTACAACAGTGGTCAATCTCCTCACCTCCGACAGTGCTCATTAGTGTTAATTTTCGAAAAGTAGTAAATCTCCTCACCTGCTACAGTGCTCATTAGTATTAATATCAGAACAGTGGTAAATCTCCTCACCTCCGACTGTGCTCATTCGTATTAATATTAGAACAGTGGTAAATCTCCTCACCTTCCACAGTGTTCATTAGTGTTAATTTTCGAAAAGTGGTAAATCTCCTCACCTCCTGCAGTGCTGATTACTGTTAATATTAGAACAGTGGTATATCTCCTCACCTCCTACAGTGCTCATTAGTGTTAATATTTGAACAGTGGTAAATCTCCTGAACTCCTACAGTGCCCATTAGTGTTAATATTACAACAGTGGTAAATCTCCTCACGTCCTACAGTGCTCATTAGTGTTAATATTGGAACAGTGGTAAATCTCCTCACCTCCGACAGCGCTCATTAGTGTTACTATTGGAACAGTGGTAAATCTCCTCACCTCCTACCGTGCTCATTAGTGTTAATATTGGAACAGTGGTAAATCTCCTCACCTCCTGCAGTGCTGATTACTGTTAATATTAGAACAGTGGTATATCTCCTCACCTCCTACAGTGCTCATTAGTGTTAATATTTGAACAGTGGTAAATCTCCTGAACTCCTACAGTGCCCATTAGTGTTAATATTACAACAGTGGTAAATCTCCTCACGTCCTACAGTGCTCATTAGTGTTAATATTGGAACAGTGGTAAATCTCCTCACCTCCGACAGCGCTCATTAGTGTTACTATTGGAACAGTGGTAAATCTCCTCACCTCCTACCGTGCTCATTAGTGTTAATATTGGAACAGTGGTAAATCTCCTCATCTCCGACAGTGCTCATTAGTGTTAATATTAGAACAGTGGTAAATCTCCTCACCTCCTACAGTGCTCATTAGTGTTAATATAAGAACAGTGGTAAATCTCCTCACCTCTTACAGTGCTCATTAGTGTTATTTTTCGAAAAGTGGTAAATCTCCTAATTTCTTACAGTGCTCATTAGTGTTAATATTAGAACAGTGGTAAATCTCCTCACCTCCTACAGTGCTCATCAGTGTTAATATTGGAACAGTGGTAAATCTCCTCATCTCCAACAGTGCTCATTAGTGTTAATATTAGAACAGTGGTAAATCTCCTCACCTCCTACAGTGCTCATTAGTGTTAATATCAGAACAGTGGTAAATCTCCTCACCTCTTACAGTGCTCATTAGTGTTATTTTTCGAATCGTGGTAAATCTCCGAATTTCCTACAGTGCTCATTAGTGTTAATATTAGAACAGTGGTAAATCTCCTCACCTCCTACAGTGATGATTAGTGTTAATATTAGAACAGTGGTAAATCTCCTCACCTCCTGCAGTGCTCAATAGTGTTATTATTATAACAGTGGTAAATCTCCTTACCTCCTACTGTGCTCATTAGTGTTAATATTATAACAGTGGTAAATCTTCTCATCTTCTACAGTGCTCATTAGTGTTAATATTATAACAGTGATAAATCTCCTCACCTCCTGCATTGCTCAATAGTGTTAATATTATAACAGTTGTAAATCTCCTCACCTCCTACTGTGCTCATTAGTGTTAATATTATAACAGTGGTAAATCTCCTCACCTCCGACTGTGCTCATTAGTGTTAATATTATAACAGTGGTAAATCTCCTCACCTCCTACTGTGCTCATTATTGTTAATATTATAACAGTGGTAAATCTCCTCACCTTCTACAGTGCTCATTAGTGTTAATATTATAACACTGGTAAATCTCCTCACCTCCTACAGTGATGATTAGTATTAATATCAGAACAGTGGTAAATCTCCTCACCTCCTACAGTGCTCATTCGTGTTAATATTAGAACAGTGGTAAATCTCCTCACCTTCTACAGTGCTCATTAGTGTTAATATTATAACAGTGGTAAATCTCCTCTCCTCCTACAGTGCTCATTAGTGTTAATATTGGAGCAGTGGCAAATCTCCTCACCTCCTACAGTGCTCATTATTGTTAATATTAGAACAGTGGTAAATCTCCTCGCCTCCTACAGTGATCATTATTGTTAATATTGAACATTGGCAAATCTCCTCACCTACTACAGTGCACATTCGTGTTCATATTAGAACAGTGGTAAATCTCCTCACCTCCTATAATGCTCGTTAGTGTTAATATTAAAACAGTGGTAAATCTCCTCACCTCATACAG
The DNA here is from genome assembly GCF_035084215.1 of Heptranchias perlo. Lineage (NCBI taxonomy): Eukaryota > Metazoa > Chordata > Chondrichthyes > Hexanchiformes > Hexanchidae > Heptranchias > Heptranchias perlo. The sequence goes on along the minus strand of NW_027139484.1, from coordinate 8,079,541 downwards.
TGCTCATTAATGTTAATATTAGAACAGTGGTAAATCTCTTCTCCTCCTACAGTGCTATTATTGTTAATATTAGTACAGTGGTAAATCTCCTCACCTTCTACAATGCTCATTAGTGTTAATATTATAACAGTGGTAAATCACCTCACCTTCTACAGTGCTCATTAGTGTTAATATTATAACAATGGTAAATCTCCTCACCTCCTACAGTGATGATTAGTGTTAATATTAGAACAGTGGTAAATCTCCTCACCTCCTGCAGTGCTCATTTGTGTTAATATTACAACAGTGGTCAATCTCCTCACCTCCGACAGTGCTCATTAGTGTTAATTTTTGAAAAGTAGTAAATCTCCTCACCTGCTACAGTGCTCATTAGTATTAATATCAGAACAGTGGTAAATCTCCTCACCTCCGACAGTGCTCATTCGTGTTAATATTAGAACAGTGGTCAATCTCCTCACCTTCTACAGTGTTCATTAGTGATAATTTTCGAAAAGTGGTAAATCTCCTCACCTCCTACAGTGCTGATTAGTGTTAATATTAGAACAGTGGTAAATCTCCTCACCTCCTACAGTGCTCATTAGTGTTAATATTTGAACAGTGGTAAATCTCCTGAACTCCTACAGTGCCCATTAGTGTTAATATTACAACAGTGGTAAATCTCCTCACGTCCTACAGTGCTCATTAGTGTTAATATTGGAACAGTGGTAAATCTCCTCACCTCCTACAGTGCTCATTAGTGTTAATATTGGAACAGTGGTAAATCTCCTCACCTCCTACAGTGCTCATTAGTGTTAATATTGGAACAGTGGTAAATCTCCTCATCTCCGACAGTGCTCATTCGTGTTAATATTAGAACAGTGGTAAATCTCCTCACCTCCTACAGTGCTCATTAATGTTAATATTTGAACAGTGGTAAGTCTCCTCACCTCTTACAGTGCTCATTAGTGTTAATATTAGAACAGTGGTAAATCTCCTCACCTCCTACAGTGCTCATTAGTGTTAATATTGGAACAGTGGTAAATCTCCTCACCTCCTACAGTGTTCATTGGTGGAAACATTAGAATCGTGATAAATCTCCTCACCTCCTGCAGTGCTCATTAGTGTCAATATTAGAACAGTGGTAAATCTCCTCACCATCCACAGTGCTCATTCGTCAGGTGCTGACACCATGGGAGATATTGTAAAAATATTCTCATTGAAGCACCAACAAGGACACATCTCCATGAACACCCGGATAATGTCACTGTCCATTGAAACCAGAGGAATCCCACCCAGCTTTTTATTGTGTTCGTCGAAATATATCATTTGCATGAAGTATCTAAATTTAATAACGAAGCTGAACAAATCAAAATATTCAACGCAAGTCTGTGAATAAGATAATGCAATACCCCCAGACTGTGTAAAACCGAGTGAGGGTCATTTAATTAATCAATGATCACCCTGCTCAATATTTCCCTCCAGATTATTCACTACCTCAGTAATGAGGCTGGTTCTGGCCTGTACTATGTGAGTTAATCTTACCAATGGGCGCACCCAGTTCAGAGACTCGGCTGACGGGTGCCCGTCTGGAACTGGGTTGTGGAGATCAGCGGGACTCACTGGATTTCACTGGGCAGCTGTCTGTGTTGCACCTGATGTGGAGCATTGATCATAACACTTGAGAAATGCTCGATCCCAGAGCTAACAGCTGTTGTACTGATGGGGGAGAAGGGACTCGGTATCATGTTTAACAAGGGAACGCTCTCCTGCTCATTTTAATATTTCTGTCCAACCTTACTATGAATATTATATTTATTACAGAGCATCAGAATCTGGGAACTTCTGTCACCAACATGGCTGAAGGTCCAAACAGGGGAGAAGGTCAAACATCTTCAACAAGAATGAAAATGGACACAGGTAGGTTCAGAAAATTCATCAAAATATCAAATCTTCAAATCTATCCTGACAAAGGGTTCAGATCGCAAACAGGAACCTGCAGCTCACACAGGAAGAGGTAACAGCACAGATACTGTGTAGATAGTGGGAAGTGAGTGACCATCTGGACGGATAGTGCAGTCACAGGTGGAGGGATCTCCTGAGTACTGGAACTGTACAGTAGGTACCAATGTTGGGGACTGTAAGGAGGATAGAGACAGTGACTCGGAGGATGGTCTTCCTGAGTAACAGTGTGAGACCAGGGAGCAGGGGTACACCCCGAGTGGGGCGGGGGATGAGAGGCAGGTGGGACACAGGAATAGGAGAGCGATAGTGGTGGGAGATTCTACAGTCAGGGGAATAGAGAGACTCTTCTGCAGCCCTGAATGGGAAGTTACCTCCCTGGTGTCAAAGAGACAGTGAATCAGCGGAGTAACAGTGTGAGACCAGGGAGCAGGGGGACGCCCTGAGTGGGGCGGGGGTTGAGAGGCAGGTGGGACACAGGAAGAGGAGAGTGATAGTGGTGGGAGATTCTATAGTCGGGGAATAGAGAGACTCTTCTGCAGCACTGAGCAGGTCCCTGATGGTAAGTTGCCTCCCTGGTGCCAGAAGGAAGAATTTCCAGGAACTGGTGGGACCATCTCTGGGAAGGAAAGGAGAGCAGAAAATAGTCATGGTCGGAACCCATAACACGGATCGAAATACATTTATAGAGGGAATATTAAGACTGAGGCAGTAGTAGTTTAAAAAAACAACGCCTCCAGGTAGTGATCTCCAGAATGGTTTGCATTGTGCCGTGTTAGCGGCGAAATATGAGACAGGTGAATGTGTGGCTGGAGCAGGAGGGAAGGGTTCACTGTCTTGGAGCGCTGGAGTGAATTCAGGGAGAAGGGAAGGGACGGTCACGGTCTGAACTAACCAACAATGGTTTTACAGACTGGGTGAATGGAGCAGGAGGGAAGGGTACACGGTATTGGGGACTGGAGTGAGTTCAGGGAGAAGGGAAGGGACGGTCACGGTCTGAACCGAGGAACAATGGTTTTACAGACTGGGTGAATGGAGCAGGAGGGAAGGGTTCACGGTCTTGGGGATAGAGTGAGTTCAGGGAGAAGGGAAGGGACGGTCACGGTCTGAACCGACCAACAATGGTTTTACAGACTGGGTGAATGGAGCAGGAGGGAAGGGTTCACGGTCTTGGGGACTAGAGTGAGTTCAGGGAGAAGGGAAGGGACGGTCACGGTCTGAACTGACCAACAATGGTTTTACAGACTGAGTGAATGGAGCAGGAGGGAAGGGTTCACGGTCTTGGGGAGTAGAGTGAGTTCAGGGAGAAGGGAAGGGACGGTCACGGTCTGAACCGAACAACAATGGTTTTACAGACTGGGTGAATGTAGTAGGGGAGAAGAATGTGAAATATTCGGGTCTGAGACTGGAGAGTGGAATTAATAAAACTGTTGGAGCGGGAACAGAAGATTTATGAAATCGTGAAAAGTTCTTCGCAGGTAAAAATGAAAGTGGTTTTGAAGTACAGAGAGATGACGTCACTTGAAATTTGAAAAAAAGCAAAGAAACGAAAACGGATGAACATTCCAAAAAATCGGAGTTATGGTTCTGTTTTATGTCTGTGAATATAAAATACCATTCCAAACACATTTGGAAAGTCAGAAGCATAAGAGATATGATCTGGTATTTATAAGACAGAATCTGAGTTTTCACAGGATACAGAGCGAAATGTTCCTGGTTATAACATTTTGAGGGGAGAGAAAATTAGCTCTGGACGCCAATATTAATAAAAGGTTCCATTACAGAGCTAGAACAACAACAACTTGCATTTATAAAGCACCTTTAATGCAGTAAAACGACCCAGGGCGCTTCACCCGAGCGATTATCAAGCAAAAGTTGAAACCGAGTCAAATAAGGAGATATTAGGACGGGTGACCCAAAAGCTTGGACAAAGAGATAGGTTTTAAGGAGAATCTTAAAGTAGAACAGAGAGAAGGAGAGGTTTTGAACATAAGGATGGTGCAGGGAGCTGTGTTCAGATAGAATCCATATGTAGGAAGGGAAATAGCACAATTCTCGGTTGGATTTTCAGACCCGCCAGCAGTGGAGGTGAGATAGAGGGGGAACGAGGGGAAACTAGTTGGAGATGAAGTTTTGGGGAGATACAGAATATTTTCTTTCGTTTCTAAAAATGATGGTCGAAGTGAAAATGTTGGTGTACTGCAGAAGGATGTGGGCCCATAGTCAGAGACAACCGTAGAGAAGGATTTGGATCTGAGAAACATCGCCGAGGTGGATAAATCACTGGGCCCAGAAATAACGCACCCGAGGCTGTTAAAGGAAGTCAGAGAGGAGTTGGGAGGGGCCCTGACCACAATTTCTCAATCCTCGATTGTTATCAAAAATATCCAGGTGGACTGAAGGAGCCCAAGTAATGTCCCTGATAAAATAGGGAGAGAGGGTCAAAGGGTAACTGGAGACCAATTAGTCTCCATCAGTTGTGGGCAAACTCCTCGAATCTGCAATTCCAGGTCGAATTAGTGAACATTGAGAGATACAGGGGATGATCAGGGGAGGCTGGAATTGATTCGCTGCAGAAAAGTTGTATTCGGCAAATCTGATACAGCTTTGTTGAGAGGTGACTGTATAGATCGTTGGGATGCAGCACACGCGGTGCATATGGGTTTTCAGAAGGTGTTTGATAATGTGCCTCACAGGAGGCTTCAGCCGTTTGGTATAAGAGGAAATGTAGCCGCCCGGATAGAAAGTCGATAATGTGTTTATTTTTCTCCATTTTTGTTCACAGATCCGAAAACTGCAATCACTGAGTTCCTGACAAAGTGCGACGATTACCAGCTGTTCCAGTTGACGAAATTCTACCGGGACAGACTAGAACAGGCGATTGAAGAAGTGGTGGACGGAGTCAGCTCGTTGTTAACATACGAGAGGCATTTCAGTGGACAGGAACATCGGGTAAGTGGGAGGGACACAGAATGATGTTGGATTATTTAAACATCACAGAACTAACAGGATATCAGATCTTAGAATCATAGATTGTGACAGAAGAGAAACAGGTCAAATAGGAAAGAAATGGATCAAACTGAAAATACAGTGAATCTGAAACAATGATAGGAAGAGGTGAAAATACCCAGTGGATCGGTCAGTGTCTTTACAAAGGACAGGGGAACGGTTCAGGTATAACTCTTGTGTGGGACTGGAAAAAAAAGAGAAGCAGCTTTAGTGGGACTGGGAAAAGGAGGGACAAATATATTAATTATTATTCTTTACAGACAGTCGTTGATCTCGTGGAGAAGGGAAACAGGGCGGACAGTTCCAAACTTCTCCTAAATCTGGTGATGGAGAAAGGCTCTCGGGCCCGAAGGGTGATGTGGGAATCCTTTGTGAAAATGCACCATGTGGTACCAAAGTTGGACAAAATACTGACAGAGATGCAGGAACTTGGTACGGTAAAATCACACACTGAATTCAATTTCAGATTGAAACACTGCAGAATTTACTATAATATTACACAGATCTGATTTCATGAAATCTAATTGAATTAAACAGGTCCTGATCCATTTGATTATATGAACATCGGACGAGGTTTATCTGAAATACCCAGTCACCTGAAAAGTAAGTGATGAAATTATGATTTCAAACGTTTATTTCACTTCTGAGAATCAGAATGTTTGACTTTAGCCGTTTATTTAGAGATTGTCAGAATCTGGGAATCAGAAATTCAAAGGACGAATGAAAGAGGATAAATATTCATTTGATTTGTCATTAATCCTGTGAAAACACACTCACCTGGCAGGATGCTAATACACTGAAGCACTTCACACACATCTGTGAGTTGCCATGGCCTCACAGGCAAAGAATATTTTGTGTAGATTGAAGTTAACAGTCACTCAGAATTTTGATTTATTGGTACATTTACTCCAATTAATCAAACTGGATACACAGCTGGTAGGATCCTGATACACTGTGAATCCCCATACACAGCTGGTAGGATCCTGATATACTGTGAATCCCGATACACACCTGGCAGGATCCTGATGCACTGTGAATCCCCATATATATCTGGCAGGATCCTGATATACTGTGAATCCCCATACACACCTGGCAGGATCCTGATACACTGCGAATCCCATACAGATCTGGCAGGATCCTGATCCACAGTGAATCCCCATACACACCTGGCAGGATCCTGATCCACAGTGAATCCCCATACACACCTGGCAGGATCCTGATCCACAGTGAATCCCCATACACACCTGGCAGGATCCTGATACACTGTGAAACGCCATACACACCTGGTAGGATCCTGATGCACTGTGAAATCCCCATACATACCTGGTAGGATCCTGATACACTGTGAATCCCCATACACACCTGGCAGGATCCTGATACACTGTGAATCCCCATGCACACCTGGCAGGATCCTGATACACTGCGAATCCCCATACACAGCTGTCAGGATCCTGATCCACAGTGAATCCCCATAATACCTGGCAGGATCCTGATCCACTGTGAATCCCCATGCACACCTGGTAGGATCCTGATACACTGGCAATCTCCATACACACCTGGCAGGATCCTGATACACTGTGAATCCCCATACACAAGTGCCAGGATCCTGATTCACTCTGAATCCCCACAAACACCTGGCAGGACCCTCATATACTGTGAATCCCATACACACCTGGCAGGATCCTCATACACTGTGAATCCCCACACACACCTGGCAGGACCCTGATACACTCTGAATCCCCACACACACCTGGCAGGATCCTCATATACTTTGAATCCCATACACACCTGGCAGGATCCTCATACACTGTGAATCCCCACACACACCTGGCAGGACCCTGATACACTCTGAATCCCCACACACACCTGGCAGGACCCTGATATACTGTGAATCCCATACACACCTGGCAGGATCCTGATACACTGTGAATCCCCATACACACCTGGCAGGATCCTCATACACTGTGAATCCCCATACACACCTGGCAGGATCCTGATATTTTGTGAATCTCCATACACACCTGGCTGGATCCTCATACACTGTGACTCCGCACACACACCTGGCAGGACCCTGATACACTCTGAATCCCCACACACACCTGGCAGGACCCTGATATACTGTGAATCCCATACACACCTGGCAGGATCCTGATACACTGTGAATCCCCATACACACCTGGCAGGATCCTGATATTTTGTGAATCTCCATACACACCTGGCTGGATCCTGATATATTTTGAATCCTATGCACAACACCAATGTGCCCCAAAGATGCTCTGGGCTCACAATTAATGAACAGTGCTTTGAGCCAGACGTCACGGTTTACCTGCGCCCCCAGAAATCTGCTCACAATCATCTGTCGGGAACTAGGTGGAGAAATGCGAAATATTAAAAATGTTATCATTTTACAGCACAGAACGAGACGTCAACGTGTTCGATCTGATCTGAGAAGATGTGCTGATGTTCACACAATAGATCATTAATCCGTGTAGAAATATGAGGGAAACACAATGTTAAGGGTAATTCGAAAGTTGTGGGCTGGCTTCCTAATGGCAGTGAAAGAGAGAACTTATTCTACTCAAAGAATAGTCCTTTAACTCAGGGTCTTTTCAGACCCAATGCAATTTCTCAAACCTGCATTATCGGAAATTCAGACCAATATGAAACAACGGAGCATAATTATTGGGAGAACAGTTGAAATGAACTGTGACTGTTTTCGACCCTAACATTGCACTGAGTGATGTCGTTGTATTATTAATTCTAATCGGTGATATAACAGGACTGTTATGAAAGCACATTCGATGTAGGTGTAAAACGACTGAAAAATTGTTCGCAAATTCTGAAACACAATATAACAGAAGAATGATTGGACCAAGTGACCTTTTCCTGTCTCTAAATAAGCCTATCCCTGTTAGAGAGATGATCCCACCTACCCCTCCTCTCAGTGTATCCACAGAAACACGTTCAATTATCTATTGACCCCACTTACACTGCCCCTGTAGTGTCCTTCCCAGGCACTCGGGCCCTTTGGGTGAGAAAATTACCCTGACTTCCCTTCTCCATTATTCATTATTTTGTTGATTGTGAGTCTGTTTCCTGTTTCCGATGAGTATATTCAAGACTGAGATCGATAGATTTTTGGACACGAATGGAATCAATGTATATGTGGACAGGGTGGGCAAGTGGATTTGAGATATATCAGCCATGACCTTAATGAATGGTGGCACAGGTTCGAGGGGCCGTATGGTCTACTCCTTCTTCTATTTCTTATGTTCTTATTAATGTTGTGAATTCCATTGAAACATTTCAATCCCGAATTCGCTTGCACAAACAAAATACACCAAACCCTCTCACCATTCCCTCAACCTATAGTCCGAGTACCTGACATCATCATTCTGATTCCCCTCTGTACCTTCAGAATGGCAGTAATCGTTACCTGTGAACAGGTTAACATACAAATGTACGTAATACCCCAGATAACCTGCCCGAGTTCTGACACAATAGCAACTTAACTCCTGTCCATTCAATCTGCCCCTCTCCCAGTGCACACAACACCCCAGATAACCTGTCCGAGGTCTGATACAATAACAGTGGAACTTCTGTCCATTCACAGTCTGTCCCCCTCCCGGTGCCCACAATATCCCAGATAACCTGCCCAAGATCTGATACAATAACAGTGGAACTTCTGTCCATTCACAGTCTGTCCCTCTCCCAGTGCCCACAATAAACCGGATAACCTGCCCGAGGTCTGATACAATAACAGTGGAACTTCTGTCCATTCCCAGCCTGTCCCTCTCCCAGTGCCCACAATATCCCAGATAACCTGCCCGAGATCTGATACAATAACAGTGGAACTTCTGTCCATTCCCAGTCTGTCCCTCTACAAGTGCCCACAATATCCAAGATGACCTGCCCGAGGTCTGATACAATAACAGTGGGATTTTTGTCCATTCCCAGTCTGTCCCTCTCCCACTGATAGCAAATACCTTATTTCCCATTTCCGCAGAAGGTCAGCACCACTGACTGTTTCATAGATTAATCCCTCGAACCTCTGCTGTCGTATAATCACGTTTGGATTGGTAATGAGATGTCGATAGTACGGGGCAGGGCTGATAGTATTAACCATCAGACAGAAAATATCACCTTCATAGAAATCTCCATGTTCAGTAAATATTAGAATCAAGTGAGGATTTGAAACTTTTCTCAGCCCTTGTTCACTTTCAAGCGAGGTTTTCAGTAACTGAGTTTAATTTCCTGCTCGCACCTTTATTGAAGCTGTGAATTAAATCTCGCAACATTTTACTGAATAGTAAAGTGAGATTGAGAATTTGATTTTATGTCAATACAACTAACATTGAGAACCACTTTCTGTCTGTTCTAATTGAAGATGTTCAACAGAAACACAAGGAAACACTCCGGGTCCAAACTGAAACACTGATGGTGAACACGATCCTAATAAAGGAGAAGGTTAAGATTTTCCAGCTGGTCAATCTATACACTGAGCTAACGGTCATTTCTACTGTTCGAGATCGGAAACTTGTAGAACATGAACTGCTGGCAAGAGGCCGAGACCATGAAGAGTGGAGAAAGAAACATCTCAGGAGAGAACTAGAAAAAATCCGAACTGATCAATTGTTCCAGAGCAGTTTTTCCCGGAGAGAATCCAAATCTGGGAGTTCAGCAGCAGTGAGCGGAGTCGCGGGGATTGGAAAAACAACAATGGTACAAAAGATTGTTCATGACTGGGCCACTGGGAAAATATACCCACACTTTCAATTTGTTTTCAGTTTTAAATTCCGGGATTTGAACGCTATTAACTGTATAATAAACCTGAGGAATCTGATACTGGATCTGTATCCTTACTTTGGGAATATTCTGGGAGAGCTCTGGAAGAACCCAGAGGGATTACTGTTTATATTCGATGGTTTAGATGAATTCAAGGAGAGTATCGATTTTGCTGACAATCGGAGAAATACAGAACCTCAGTACATGTGCACAGACCCTGAAGACTGGTGTGAAGTGTCTGACATTGTGTACAGTTTAATACAGCACAAGCTGCTCCCAGGATGTTCAGTGCTCGTGACCAGCCGCCCCACTGCATTACATTTATTGGAAAAGGCTGAGATAAGTGTCTGGGCTGAAATCATGGGATTTGATGGTGAGGAACGGAAGGAATATTTCAACAAGTATTTTGAAGATCAGGCGGTGGCAGCAGCTGTTTTCAAACATGTGGAGGAGAACGAGATCCTATACACCATGTGTTACAACCCTTCCTACTGCTGGATCCTTGGTCTGTCACTGGGTCCCTTCTTCAGACAAAGAGACAGGAAACAGCAGCGAGTTCCCAAGACCATCACCCAACTATATTCCTACTATATTTACAACATTCTGAAAAACCATGGCCGAGAGATTGAATCCCCCCGTGATGTATTACTGAAGATCGGTGAGATGGCCTTCACTGGAGTCTCCGAGAAGAAGATTGTGTTTAGAAATGGAGATTTGATCAAGTACAATCTGCAACCTTCTCAGTTCCTGTCTGGGTTCATGATGGAACTTTTGGAGAGAGATGATTCTGCCCAGAGTGTGGTTTACACATTCCCGCACCTCACCATCCAAGAGTTTGTAGCCGCACTCGCACAATTCCTGACTCCAGATCCATGGGACATCCGGAAATTCCTCATTGAAGCCCACAGCAAGAAAGATGGAAGATTTGAGATATTTCTCCGCTTTGTTGTTGGTCTCTCCTCATCACAGTCAGCTCGGCCGCTGGAGGAGTTTCTGGGTCCATTTCTTCATCAAACAATCTGCCGAGTGATTGACTGGGTGAAGGAGAAAGTTGAAGGACAGTTTGCAAACACAGAGAGTGAAACTGGTAAAAGGGACCTCCTGAATACATTCCACTACCTGTTTGAGTCTCAGAATAAAACGCTGGTTCGGGTCACAGTGGGATCTGTGGAAACACTTACATTTAGTAGATTGGGACTGACTCCGATTGACTGTGTGGTCCTGTCTCATGTCATTGGACTCTGTGATACAATAAAACACCTCAATCTGGAGCACTGCTCCATTCAGTGTGAAGGACTCCAGCGGCTGCGACCCGCACTGCACAAATGCCGGGTGTTGAGGTAACTGTTTATTTGTCTCTAACTGTTCGGCCAATTGTCGAACAGTCACGGATCGTGGTGTTGCTCCGTAATGAAGGGAAACAAACAGTTCAGTTAAACCAGAAAGAAGCAGATTCAACACAAATATGACAAATGATAAGAGGATCGGTTAGTAATTCCCTAAGTACTGGATAATCTAAAATGGATCGTTGTGAACAAGTCGGGATTTTACAGTCTTTATCGGATCAGTAAATACAGATCACTTGAAGAGTCTGATAATTTAATTGCAATATATGATATTTATTGTTTTTCTCACTGCCTGAGATACGTCCATTGAAGAGACTCCTTCTCACTGTTACTTACACGCAGACCGACACTCACTGCAGCAGTCCGTGTGTCGGAACATCCCACCATCTTACCGAGGTGTGGGAACCAGTGACGGTCACCGGACTGTCAACGTGTGTCGGAGAGGGAAGCACAAACACCAAACATTCAGTAACAAAGAGCAAAACACAGCTTTCGGGCAGTCAACCGCCAGTGGACGAGCTGAGCTTTCCGCGAGGGGTATTGGTTCGTTGTCTTAACTCATCAATGACACAGCCCTTCACACACTCCAATCCATCCACCATCTCTTCACCCAGCTGGCAGCACTCGTGCCTCTGAGTCAGAAGGTCGTGGATTCGGGCCCCTCGCTCATTAATCCAGGCCGACAATTCAGTGGGATTTGGGAACTAAAATCTGCCGGTAAAAATGTTCCAATCTATCAGGTAGTGGTATATTAGCCCAGGAGGACTGACACACACCGGCCAGCGGTGGGGCCCCACACACAGCGGGAGGCTCCTTGGTTAACCAGTGGTAGTGAACCCGGGAATTTCCCAACATCTGTCCCCCTGTGTGTGAGGTCCCGCTCAGGGAGGGAACGTCAGAAAATTCCCCAAAAACTGTCGGGCCCGTTAGACCTGAAATAAATGTAGAGTCAGTTTAATGGGAATAACGTTAGAGACTTCCCTCCCCGAAAAACCAGGAGTACAGGGACATGGAAAACTTGTAAACACGACAGAATAAACTCTACTTATTACTTAAAATCCTGGGGGACGGATTTTACAGCAGCGGTTAGCGCCGTTTCACAATATAACTCACCCCGAGGTATTATACAGATTAATATAATATTGCATAAAGTACAGGTAATCACCGCTTTATTATTTAATTCGGGGAAAATCGCCCCATTCCCAGAAAATCTGGGCTTTAAGAAGCAGCAGAAATGAGACAAGTTTCCCCAAACATGACGGGACCGGTCACTGATCTCCAGGAGAGTTATTCTGATCATCAGGGAATGAGACCAGACTGAGGGACATTTAAAGGCTTCACACAGACAGCACTTTGTTCAATAAATACATTTACTGAGAGTCCCTGAATATATGGGGCGTTGGACAGACTGAGATTCATTGTCAGTGACAGGGAAATCTGGTTATTAATTTCCTGAAGATTTTTCAGTATTTCCAGTAATGTCAGAGAAAAATTGTGTCAGATCGGGGATTGGATTCAGTTTGTTTCTCACTCTCTGTCTGTTTGTGTTTAGACTGAGTAATAATCATCTGGGAGATTCAGGAGTGAAACTACTGTCTGCGGCTCTGAGGAAACCGGACTGTAAAATACAGGAACTGCGGTAAGTATCAGACTGTGTGAGATTGTGTTTATCATAACTGGATGTCTGACACTGTCCGTTAATGTCAGTATAAGTAATAATAATACAAATAAATACTGGGAATTTACTCTGATTCCTGTTATCTCTGCTCTCTGTCTCTGACCCTCTGATCTCCAGGTTATGGTCGAACGATCTCACAGCTTCTTGTACCGAGGATCTCTCCTCCGCTCTCAGAACAAACCGGTCACTGACGGTTCTGAACCTGAGCAATAATAAACTGGGAGATTCAGGAGTGAAATTACTCTCTGCGGCTCTGAGGAACCCGAACTGTAAAATAAAGGAACTGGAGTAAGTATCAGACTGTGTGAGATTGTGTTATAATAACTGGATGCCGAACACGGTACATTATTATTAGTATCAATAATGGTGCAATTAATAAACACTGTACATTAATGTCAGTATAAGTAATAACACAAATAAATATTGGAAATTTACTCAGATTCCTGTTATCCCTGCTCGTCTCTGTCTCTCTCTCCTCTCTCTGATCTCCAGGTTATGGGATAACGATATCTCAGCTTCTTGTGCAGAGGATCTCTCCTCCGCGCTCAGTACAAACCGGTCACTGACCTTTCTGGACCTGAGTTATAATAAACTGGGAGATTCAGGAGTGAAACTACTTTCTGCGGCTCTGAGGAAACCGAACTGTAAAATACAGGAACTGCGGTAAGCATCAGACTGTGTGAGATTGTGTTAAAAATAACTGGATGTCTGACACTGTACATTATTATTAGTATCAATAATAGTGTTAGTAATGAAGACTGTACATTATTAGTATCAGTAATACTGTTACTAATAATAATCCCCAATTTTAATTAATATCAGTAATAGTGTTATTATAAATACTGTACATTATTATCATTAATAGTGTTATTAATAAACACTGGGGATTTACCCTGATTCCTGTTATTTCTCTCTCTCTGATCCCCAGTCTGGATGGTGTCGGTCTCACAGATTCTTGTACCGAGGATCTCGTCTCCGCTCTCAGTACAAACCGGTCACTGACGGGTCTGAACCTGGGATCAAACTCCTTCACAGACCGATCTGTCCCCGCTCTCTGCTCCCTCATACTGACCCGCAGGAGTCTGGAGCGGATCTGGTGAGTGTTTTTGTTAATGTTTAATGTAATAAATAAAATATCAATGCGATTCAGTCCCTTTTATGGGTAATATTTGTCTGTAATTATAATTGAAATATTAAATCCAGTCTCCCTGTTATTTACACTGTTGTTCAATCTGTTTATTTCCTGTTTAATCTTTAATCTGTTTCAGGCTGTGGGAGAATCAGTTCAGTGCAAACGGAAAGAGACATCTGGAGTCACTGCGGGAATCCAGACCCGGACTTAGTGTGAAAATGTGAACATTTCAATTGATAACCATTCCTGGTCTCATTACATGAACATTTCAATTTATAACCATTCCTGGTCTCATTATATGAACATTTTTGGCCGATTCTCTGTCCCTCCCCTTTAACCGGCCGCGCTCCAGGTTTAAATTCAAAACGGCCCTTTAACGGTTTCCAGCTCGAGCTGAGCGAGCGTCGTCTCCCATTGTGACGTCAGAGGCCCAGCGACAGGGTCACGAGACTCAGTCACCCGGTCCCACAGCGCTGATTCTGCCGGATATCCGGGGCTGGATGGTCACCAATGGGGCACTGGGTCAATGTACAGACAGGAAGGGCCCAGGGTGGGGCTCAGTCTGGGCTGCAGTGGGACACTGGGTCAATGTACAGACAGGAAGGGCCCAGTGTGGGGCTCAGTCTGGGCTGCAGTGGGACACTGGGTCAATGTACAGACAGGAAGGGCCCAGGGTGGGGCTCAGTCTGGGCTGCAGTGGGACACTGGGTCAATGCACAGACAGGAAGGGCCCAGGGTGGGGCTCAGTCTGGGCTGCAGTGGGACACTGGGTCAATGTACAGACAGGAAGGGCCCAGGGCGGGGCTCAGTCTGGGCTGCAGTGGGACACTGGGTCAATGTACAGACAGGAAGGGCCCAGGCTGGTGCTCAGTCTGGGTTGCAGTGGGACACTGGGTCAATGTACAGGCAGGAAGGGCCCAGGGTGGAGCACAGTCTGGGCTGCAGTGGGGCACTGGGTCAATGTACAGATAGGAAGAGCCCAGGGTGGGGCTCACTCAGGGCTGAAATGGGACACTGGTTCAATGCACAGACAGGCAGGGCCCAGGGTGGGGGTCAGTCTGTGCTGCAGTGGGACACAGGGACATTGTAAAGACAGAAGGGCCCAAGGTGGGCTCAGGCTAGGCTGCAGTGGGACACTGGGTCAATGGGCAGAGAGGAAGGGCCCAGGGTGGGGCTCGGTCTGGGCTGCAGTGGGACACTGGATCAATGTACAGACAGGAAGGGCCCAGGGTGGGACTCAGTCTGGGCTGCAGTGGGACACTGGGTCTATGAAAAGAGAGGAACGGCCCAGGTTGGAGCTCAATCTAGGCTGCAGTGGGACACTGGGTCAATGTACAGACAGGGAGGGCCGAGGGTGGAGCTCATGCTGGGCTGCAGTGGGACACTGGGTCAATGTCGAGACAGGAAGGGCCCAGGGTGGAGATCAGTCTGGGATACAGTGGGACACTGGGTCAATGTAGAGGCAGGAAGGGCCCAGGGTGGGGCTCACTTTGGGCTCCAGTGCGTCACTGGGTCAATATACAGACAGCAAAGGCCCAGGGTGGGGCTCAGTCTGGGCTGCAGTGGGACACTGGGTCAATGTACAGAAAGGAAAGGCCCAGGGTGGAGCTCAGTCTCGGCTGCAGTGGGAAACTGGGTCAATGTTCAGACATGAAGGGCCCAGGGTGGGGCTGCAGTGCGACACTGGGTCAATGTACAGACAGGAAGGGCCTATGGTGGGGCTCAATCTTGGCTGCAGTGGGACACTGGGTCAATGTACAGACAGGAAGGGCCCAGGGTGGAGCTATTTCTGGGCTGCAGTGTGAAACTGGGTCAATGTACAGACAGGAAGGGCCCAGGGTGGGGCACAGTCTGGGCTGCAGTGGGGCACTGGGTCAATGTACAGACAGGAAGAGCCCAGGGTGGGGGTCACTCTGGGCTGCAATGGGACACTGGGTCAATGCACAGACAGGCAGGGCCCAGGGTGGGGCTCAGTCTGTGCTGCAGTGGGACACAGGGACATTGTAAAGACAGGAAGGGCCCAGGGTGGGCTCAGGCTAGGCTGCTGTGGGACACTGTGTCAATGGGCAGAGAGGAAGGGCCCAGGGTGGGGCTCGGTCTGGGCTGCAGTGGGACACTGGATCAATGTACAGACAGGAAGGGCCCAGGGTGGGACTCAGTCTGGGCTGCAGTGGGACACTGGGTCTATGAAAAGAGAGGAACGGCCCAGGTTGGAGCTCAGTCCAGGCTGCAGTGGGACACTGGGTCAATGTACAGACAGGGAGGGCCGAGGGTGGAGCTCATGCTGGGCTGCAGTGGGACACTGGGTCAATGTCGAGACAGGAAGGGCCCAGGGTGGAGATCAGTCTGGGATACAGTGGGACACTGGGTCAATGTACAGGCAGGAAGGGCCCAGGGTGGGGCTCACTTTGGGCTCCAGTGCGTCACTGGGTCAATATACAGACAGCAAAGGCCCAGGGTGGAGCTCAGTCTCGGCTGCAGTGGGAAACTGGGTCAATGTTCAGACATGAAGGGCCCAGGGTGGGGCTGCAGTGCGACACTGGATCAATGTACAGACAGGAAGGGCCTATGGTGGGGCTCAATCTTGGCTGCAGTGGGACACTGGGTCAATGTACTGACAGGAAGGGCCCAGGGTGGAGCTATTTCTGGGCTGCAGTGTGAAACTGGGTCAATGTACAGACAGGAAGGGCCCAGGGTGGGGCACAGTCTGGGCTGCAGTGGGGCACTGGGTCAATGTACAAACAGGAAGAGCCCAGGGTGGGGTCACTCTGGGCTGCAATGGGACACTGGGTCAATGCACAGACAGGCAGGGCCCAGGGTGGGGCTCAGTCTGTGCTGCAGTGGGACACAGGGACATTGTAAAGACAGGAAGGGCCCAGGGTGGGCTCAGGCTAGGCTGCTGTGGGACACTGTGTCAATGGGCAGATAGGAAGGGCCCAGGGTGGGGCTCGGTCTGGGCTGCAGTGGGACACTGGATCAATGTACAGACAGGAAGGGCCCAGTTTGGGACTCAGTCTGGGCAGCAGTGGGACACTGGGTCTATGAAAAGAGAGGAACGGCCCAGGTTGGAGCTCAGTCTAGGCTGCAGTGGGACACTGGGTCAATGTACAGACAGGGAGGGCCGAGGGTGGAGCTCATGCTGGGCTGCAGTGGGACACTGGGTCAATGTCGAGACAGGAAGGGCCCAGGGTGGAGATCAGTCTGGGATACAGTGGGACACTGGGTCAATGTACAGGCAGGAAGGGCCCAGGGTGGGGCTCACTTTGGGCTCCAGTGCGTCACTGAGTCAATATACAGACAGCAAAGGCCCAGGGTGGGGCTCAGTCTGAGCTGCAGTGGGACACTGGGTCAATGTACAGAAAGGAAAGGCCCAGGGTGGAGCTCAGTCTCGGCTGCAGTGGGAAACTGGGTCAATGTTCAGACAGGAAGGGCCCAGAGTGGGGCTACAGTGCGACACTGGGTCAATGTACAGACAGGAAGGGCCTATGGTGGGGCTCAATCTGGGCTGCAGTGGGACACTGGGTCAATGTACAGACAGGAAGGGCCCAGGGTGGAGCTATTTCTGGGCTGCAGTGTGAAACTGGGTCAATGTACAGACAGGAAGGGCCCAGGATGGAGCTCAGTCTGGGCTGCAGTGGAACACTGGGTCAATGTACAGAAAAGGACGGGCCCAGAGTGGGGCTCAGTCTGCGCTGCAGTGGGACACTGGGTCAATGAACAGACAGGAAGTGCCCAGGTTGGGTCTCAGTCTGGGCTGCAGTGGGGCACTGGATCAATGTATAGATAGGAAGGGACCAGTGAGGGGCTCAATCTGGGCTGAATTGGGACACTGCGCCAATGCACAGATTAGAAGGGCCCAGAGTGGGGCTCAGTCTTGGCTGCAGTGGGACACTGGGTCAATGTACAGACAGGAAGGGCCCAGCGTGGTGCTCAGTCTGGGCTGCAGTGGGCACTGGGTCAATATACAGACAGGACGGGCACAGGGTGGGGCTCAGTCTGGGCTGCAGTGGGCACTGGGTCAATATACAGACAGGAAGGGCACAGGGTGGGGCACAGTCTGGGCTGCAGTGGGAAACTGGGTCAATGCAGAGACAGGAAGGGCACAGGGTGGGGCTCAGTCTGGGTGTCTGTACATTGACCCAGTGACCCACTGCAGCCCAGAGCGAGCCCCACCCTGGGCCCTTCCTGTCTGTACATTGACCCAATGTCCCACTGCAGTCCAGACTGAGCCCCACCCTGGGCCCTTCCTGTCTGCACATTGACCCAGTGTCCCACTGCAGCCTAGACTGAGCCCCACCCTGGTCCCTTCCTGTCTGTACATTGACCCAGTGTTCCATTGCAGCCCAGACATGAACTCCACCCTGGGCCCTTCCTGTCTGTGCATTGTCCCAGTGTCCCACTGCAGCCCAGACTGTGCCCCACCATGTGCCCTTCCTGTCTGTACATTGACCCAGTGTCCCACTGCAGCCCATACTGAGCACCACCCAGGGTCCTTCCTGTCTGTATATACAGACAGTAAGGGCCCAGTTTGTGGCTCAATCTGGGCTGCATTGGGACACTGGGTCAATGTACAGACAGGAAGGGCCCAGGGTGGGGCTCAGTCTGGGCTGCAGTGGGACACAGGGACATTGTAAAGACAGGAAAGGCCCAGGGTGGGGCACCGTCTGGGCTGCAGTGGGACACAGGGACATTGTAAAGACAGGAAGGGCCCAGTGTGGGCTCAGTCGAGGCTGCAGTGGGACACTGGGTCAATGGGCAGAGAGGAAGGGCCCAGGGTGGGGCTCGGTCTGGGCTGCAGTGGGACACTGGGTAAATGTTCAGATAGGAAGGGCCCATGGTGGGGTTCAGCCTGGGCTGCAGTGAGTCACTGGGTCAATGTTCAGACAGCAAGGTCGCAGGGTGGGGCTCATTCTGGGCTGCAGTGGGACAATGGGACATTGTACAGAGAGGAAGGGCCCAGCGTGGTGCTCAGTCTGGGCTGCAGTTGGACACTGGGTCAATGAACAGACAATAAGGGCCCAGGTTGGGGCACAGTCTGGGTTGCAGTGCGACACTGCGTTAATGTACAGACGGGACGGGCCCAGGGTGGGTTTCAGTCTGGGATGCAGTGGGCACAGGTTCAATATTCAGACAGGAAGAGCCCAGAGTGGGGCTCAGTCTGGTCTGCAGTGGGACACTGGGTCAATGTACAGACAGGAAGGTGCAAGGGTGGGGCTCAGTCTGAGCTGCAGTGGGACATTGGGTCAATGTACAGACTGGAAGGGCCCAGGGTGGGGCTCAGTCTGTGCTGCAGTGGGACACATTGACATTGTGAAGACAGGACGGTCCCAGGTGGGCTCAGTCTAGGCTGCAGTGGGACACTGGGTCAATGGGCAGAGAGGAAGGGCCCAGGGTGGGGCTCAGTCTGGGCTGCAGTGGTCACTGGGACAATGTACAGACAGCAAGGGCGCAGGGTGGGGCTCAGTCTGGGCTGCAATGGGACACTGGGTCAATGTACAGAGTGGAAGGGCCCAACGAGGTGCTCAGTCTGGGCTGCGGTGGGACACTGGTTCTATGAAAGGAGAGGAAGGGCCCAGGTTGGAGCTCAGTCTAGGCTGCAGTGGGACACTGGGTCAATGTACAGACAGTGAGGGCCGAGGGTGGAGCTCATTCTGGGTTGCTGTGGGACACTGGGTCAATGTAGAGACAGGAAGGGCCCAGGGTGGATCTCAGTGTGGGCTGCAGTGCGACACTGGGTCAATGTACAGAAAGGAAGGGCCCATGGTGGAGCTGAGTCTCGGCTGCAGTGGGAAACTGGGTCAATGTTCAGACAGGAAGGGCCCAGAGTGGGGCTGCAGTGGGACACTGGGTCAATGTACAGAGAGGAAGGGCCCAGGGTGGGGCTCAGTCTGGGCCGCAGTAGGACACTGGGTCAATGTACAGACAGGAAGGGCCCAGGGTGGGACTCAGTCTGGGCTGCAGTGGGACACTGCCTCAATGTACAGACAGGAAGCTCCCAGGGTGGGGCTCAGTCTGGGCTGCAGTGGGACACTGGTTCAATGTACAGACAGGAAGGTGCAAGGGTGGGGCTCAGTCTGGGATGCAGTGGGACATTGGGTCAATGTACAGACAGGAAGGGCCCAGGGTGGGAATCAGTCTGGGCTGCAGTGGGACACTGGGTCAATGTACAGACAAGAAGGACCCATGGTGGGGTTCAGTCTGGGCTGCAGTGGGTCAATGTGTCAATGTGCAGACAGCAAGGTCGCAGGTTGGGGCTCAGTCTGTGCAGCAGTGGGACACTGGGTCAATGTACATAGAGGAAGGGCCCAGCGTGGTGCTCAGTCTGGGCTGCAGTGGGACACTGGTTCAATGAACAGACAGGAAGGGCCCAGGGTGGGGCACAGTCCGGTTTGCAGTGCGACACTGGGTCAATGTACATACAGGACGGGCCCAGGTTTGGGCTCAGTCTGGGCTGCAGTGGGACACTGGGTCAATGTGCAGACAGGAAGGGCCCAGAATGGGGCTCAGACTGGGCTGCAGTGGGAAACTGGGTCAATGTACAGACAGGAAGGGCCCAGAGTGGGGCTCAGTCTGGGCTGCAGTGGGAGACTGGGTCAATGTACAGACAGGAAGGGCCCAGGGTGGGGCTCAGTCTGGGTTGCAGTGGGATACTGGGTCAATGTACAGGCAGGAAGGGCACTGGGTGGGGCACAGTCTGGGCTGCAGTGGGACACTGGGTCAATGCACAGACAGGAATGGCCCAGGGTGTGGCTCAGTCTGGGCTGCAGTGAGACACTGGGTCAATGAACATACCGGAAGGTCCCAGGGTGGGGCTCAGTCTGGGCTGCAGTGGGACACTGGTTCAATGTATAGACAGGAAGTGCACAGGGTGGAACTCAATCTGGGCTGCAGTGGGACACTGGGTCAATGTACAGACAGGAAGGGCACATGGTGAGGCTCAGTCTGTGCTGCAGTGTGACACTGGGTCAATGTACCGACAGGAAGGGCCCAGGGTGGGGCTCAGTCTGTGCTGCAGTGAGACACTGGGTCAATGTACAGACAGGAAGGGCCCAGGGTGGGGCTCAGTCTGTGCTGCAGTGAGACACTGGTCCAATGTACAGACAGGAAGGGCGCAGCGTGGGGCTCAGACTGAGCTGCAGTGGGACACTCCCTCCATGTACAGACTGGAAGCTCCCAGGGTGGGGCTCAATCTGGGCTGCAGTGGGACACTCTGTCAATATACAGACAGGAACGGCCCTGGGTTTGGCTCAGTCTGGGCTGCAGTGGGGCATTGGGTCAATGTACAGACAGGAAGGGCCCAGGGTGGGGCTCAGTCTGGGCTGCAGTGGGGCATTGGGTCAATGTACAGACAGGAAGGGCCCAGGGTGGGGCTCAGTCTGGGCTGCAATGGAACACTGGGTCAATGAACAGACAGGAAGGGGCCAGGGTGGGGTACAGTCTTGGCTGCCGTGGGACACTGGGTCAATGGGCAGAGAGGAAGGGCCCAGGGTGGGGCTCAGACTGGGCTGCAGTGGCACACCGGGTCAAGATTGGATCAATGTTCATCGGAACACCAGGTGACTCCCCATCTCTTCTTCTGTTCGTGTTGCTGGATCTGTTCCGTCCACTGAAACAGACAGAGTGGGCCCTGGGTTAGCATCTCATCGGTGATCGCAACAGTCAATGGAAAATAAAATCAGGCAGAGTGGAAAACGAGCTGCCGATTAACTATCACCCATTTTGCTCTCACGCCTGACGTGAATTTATTCTCTAATCTATTCCCTTGACTGGCGATCGAATGTGGTTAAATTATCAGATGTCTAAATAGTGAATCTGAAATTAATGTCACCAATCTGCAGTCATGTCAGACACTGATCTAAACTATAATGTGATAATCAGTGATCCAGCTTAGGCTGAATTGCGATGATACTCTCAGCTGCTTTTCCAATCGGTTATTCATTGTGTTAAGTATCTGCATATTAATTATATTACTAAAATTGCGAGGTGACCCTGTCTGTAACTGTTAATATGTAATTGAGTATACCAGTAATTATGTTTAAATAATGATAATTATGAATTCCAAGTCAATAAATCACTGTTGTGCATGACTTGCTGTCTGACTTCTTCTTCTTTGATGATTTGGTATGAAAGTGTTAATCCATTCACTCAGTGGCTTGTGGGGATCCTAATTAATGGTCGCTGAGGTGAACATATTCAATATGAACTGGGAGATGTGAGACAGTTCAGCGAGCAATATTTGGATTAATTCACTTCTCAAGACTGGCCACAATCGAACAGGAACATGTTAAACCGAGGCCCCAAAGCCAGGGCCCAGAGAGGAAATTAAACCCCAGGGCAATAAACAGAGCAAACTCACGTGGGCCCTGTTTGGTTGCAGCCTGTGGAGAAGGCCCCGGTCGGTCCCCTCACGGCGAGGCAATAGGCACCCCAGATGGATCACAGAGTGGCAGTCTTTATACTTAGATCACCACCACAACGACAACTGCAACAACAACAACAACTTGTATTTATTATTTATATATATATATGAATTTACACACTGCCCACATGGCTGTAAGTACGCCAGCCATCTTGGACAAAAGGCGGGTTTGTTATGCGGTCTTCCTGGTTAAAATGGCGGCTTTAACGGCGGCCATGTTGGAAAAGAAGCCGCAAGTCGTGCAGCCTTCTTGGACAAAAGGTCGTCAACTACTGCCGCCATCTTGGACAAAATGGCGGCAAATACGGCGGCGGTCTTGGACAAAACGGTATCAAGAACGGCGGCCATCTTGGACAAAATTTCGGCATGCAAGGCCACCAACATGGAAAAATGGCGGCCAATGCGGCAGCCATCTTGGATAAAATGGCAGCAACCACTCAGCCATCCTGGACAAAACGGTGGACATTACCATGCAGAGTGTCGATAGTGATACAACATTGATCCCAGTATGTCCCAGTGAACCCTCAGTGACCTCAGAGTGCACCTTGTCACCATAGATTGATCCCAGAGTGCAATCACGGATCCCAGACTGCACCCAGTCACCCCAGAGTGATCCCGGATTGCATGTAGTATCCCAGAGTGAATCCTGTCAGCTCAGAGTGGTCCAAGACTGCACCCAGGCATCCCAGACTGAACCCAGGCACCCCAGAGTGATCCCAGCGTGGCAGTTTTTATATTTAGACCAGGACCACAACAACAACAACTTGTATTTATAAGATATGTATCATATAGATATACGATATATATATATATATATATATGTGTATATTTACACATGGCCAGCATGGCAACACGTACCGCAGCCACCTTTGGCAAAATGGCAGCAAGTACTTTGGCCAACTTGGACAAAATGGCAGCTAGTAGGTGCTGACATTTGGACAACATGGATGCAAGTACCGCGCAGAGCCTCTCCAGTGACCCACAGTGACCCGACAGTGATTGCAGAGTGCACCCATTGATCCCAGAGTGCAACCAGTCACCCCAGAGAGATCGCAGAGTGGCAGTCTTTATATTTGTATCTCGACCACAACAACTCGTACTGCAACAACAGCCTGTATTTATAACATAAATATGTATATGTGTGTATTTACACACTGTCCGCATGACGGCAAGTACGGAGGCCATCTTGGGCAAAATAGTCACTGGTATATCTTCGACAAAATCTTCGAGAAAATGGCGGCAAGTGCCTTTGCCATCTGAGACAAAATGGCGGCAAGTACGGTACAGGAACAGCAGGAGGCCATTGAGCCCTTCGAGCCTATCAGACAGTAACAGGAAGCCAATCAGCCCCTCAATCCTGTTAGTAAGGAACAGGATGAGGCTTTTCAGCACTTGGAGCCTGTTATGATGCAGGAACTGGAGGTCATGCAGCCCCTCAAGCCTATGACACTGGAACAGGATGAGGCCATTTGGACTCTCGAGCCTGTTCCACACGAACAGGAGGACAATCTGCACCTCAAGCCTGTCAGACAGCAACAAGAGGAGGCAATTCAAATCCTTGAGCCTTTTACTCAGGAAGAGGTGGGCAATCAGCCCCACAAACATGTTAGATAGGATCAGGAGAAGGTCATTCAGTTCCTTAAAGCCTGCTATAGTGCAACTAAAGGACATTCAGCCCCTCCAGCCTATTACATTGGAAAAGGACGAGACCATTCAGCCCCTCGAGCCTGTTAGTTGGCACTAGAGTAAAGCCCCGCGGAAAATAAAGATCTGTTTAATTCTGAAGGTGTGTTCGAGTCTGTGTTTGCTGAACCAGACTGAGGGAAATGAATCCAGATCATCAATACTATCTAACAGGCTTGTGGGGCTGATTGGCCACCTCTTCCTGAGTAAAAGGCTCGAGGATTTGAATTGGCCATTCAGCCATTGGAGTCTGTGATATAGGAACAGGAGGAGGCCATTTGGACTCTCGAGCCTGTTCCACACGAACAGGAGGACAATATGCACCTCAAGCCTGTCAGGTAGCAACAAGAGGAGGCAATTCAAATCCTCGAGCCTTTTACTCAGGAAGAGGTGGCCAATCAGCCCCACAAGCCTGTTAGATAGTATTGATGATCTGCATTCTTTTCCCTCAGTCTGGTTCAGCAAACACTGACTCGAACACACCTTCAGAATTAAACAGATCTTTATTTTCCGCGGGGCTTTACTCTAGTGCATGGACAGTGACTCCTACCAGAGTCCTTCGAGTCCAGCAGAGCAAGGCAAAAACTTCAGTCAAAAGGTTACATTCTTATACAATTTTTGCAAGAGCACTAACATAACTGACAATCATCAGGGCCAATCATAAGCAGTATTCTGGTAGTCACGCCCCGGTTACATAGTTCAAAACACTTAAAGGTCAAGGTAATCATTAACCTGTTCCAGTTGCACAATGTCCAGTAAACAACTCAACAAGACAATCATCTCCAAACCACATAATGTTCCAGTTGCACAATGTCCAGTAAACAACTCAACCAGACCCTTGAACTTATCAAGTCACCTGCACTGTTAGGACATAACAGGATACTTTGTAATGAATGAAGCACATTGTTCTATTGTTCTACTCTCAGCATGTTGCAATACAGTGGTCCTGAGCTATTTAGCAAGGGGTAATGTCAGCATTCTTTTAGGGTCCCTAAGCTTAAGGTTCTCATTCCCTCCTTTTATCATTCCATGATAACCAATCAGTACATCGGTCCCTGGACCCCTCTTGGTAGGGCATAATACTCGGTCACATCTACTTTATTCAGTCCAATGACACGGCAGACCGCCATCTAATCGACCTCCCAACTCTAGTGTATGGTGGGGCTGCCTCAGGAGCCAGGTATATCCGTCTATCCTGGTGACGTCCCACTTTCCGAATCCTTCTGGGTCATCATCGTTGCACCGAAGTACGTCTTCCTTGGCATAGATGGTGTATGCGTTCAGGCTGGTCCTGTCGACATGTTCTTTTTCTGGTTACTGCCAGGGTCGGCAAGAGTCCAAGGCAGAAGATCCATAGCAAGGCCCTCATGGCTGGTCACGACACATCTGTATAGGGAAGATTTCTTGGAAGAAAAGAGAAGTTAGCATTTTAAGTTTTACTGATAGTTTTACAGTGGTAGAGGTGAACCCAAGCGCTCTTCCCCTCTACTTTAGCAGCAGTAGGGGTGGTGAGTAGGACTTGGTAGGGCCCTTCCCAACGAGGTTCCAGTCCTTTCCTTGTCCAATTCCTGATCAATACGTACGTTCCGGACTTGATTTTATATGGACTGGCTATAGTAGGAAGTTCGACGTAGGCGGCTCGAACCCGGGAGTGGAGGCTTCTCAATACCTTGGTTAGTGAAAAAATATAGTTAGTCATTTCTGTCGTCATGTGGTGAAAGTGAACGGTTTTCAGAACGTTTTGGTTCCATGGGGTCTTGAGAGGCCTACCATATATAATTTCAGCAGGACTTAGCCTTGCTGCACTGGCCGGCGTAGTATGTATCTGGAAGCATGCTGGGTTGATGGTAGTACAATGTTTAAACTGCAGTTTTGGATTGTTCAGTAGATAAATGTCATACTTATTTTGTCGGGCCATGGTAAGGAGTTGGGTCTGCAATTGTCCCAACAGTGTCGTTACCGAGTGCGAACTATATACCGTGATATCTTGCTGTAGAGTCAAATTGGCAGCCGATTGTAAGCTATTATAAATAGCGGTCAGAATCTGGGTACAGAAGGGATGTCCTAAGGCTACTGGATCTAATTTTGAGGAGTAGTACGCCACCGGTCTATGTTTGTCCCCATGCTTCTGAGTCAAGACGGCTGTTGAGCAGTCCGTAAGGATGGTACAGTAAAGCTGAAACGGTCTGTCATAGAAGGGACTTCCCAAGGCGGGGGCTTGTAACAAGGCTTTCTTCAACCTTTCAAATGCTTCCACGGCATCAGGGTCTAGTTGGAACTCGCTCTCCATACTAGTATATGGCGTTAGCCGCTTGGTTTCCACTGCAATATTGGGTATCCACTGTCTACAATAGTTGACCATTCCCATCCACTGCCGGACCTCCTTTGCAGTTCGAGGTACAGGGAATTGGCAGATGGGTTCAACCCTGCTCTTTTCTAGGCTCCGCTCGGTTGCTGAGAGCATGACGCCAAGAAACTTAACCTTCTGTTGGGCCACCCGTACCTTTGATTGAGATACTATGTACCCTAGCGAGGATAAGTGATTTAGCATTTGGGCGGTGTCTTTTCGGTTACTCTGTACATCAGGGCTAGCTATCAGTAAATCGTCCACATACTGGACTAGTGCGGACCCATGTTTTAAGGTTAAGCTCTGCAACTGTCCCTGTAGGCACCTAGAAAATAATGTTGGAGAGTTAACAAAGCCTTGTGGCAAGTGGGTCCATGTATACTGTTGTCCCTCGTAAGTAAAGGCAAAGAGGTACTGACTTGATGGTTCCAGTGGCAAGGCAAAGAAGGCGTGTTGGAGATCCACTACTGCAAAGATTTTTGCTTGCGCGGGGACTTGGGCCAGAATGTGAGCTGGATTAGGTACTAGCGCATGGAGCGGTTGTACAATAGCATTGATAGATCGTAAGTCCTGTACTAGTCTGTACTGGATTGGCTTTCCTGGTTTTGGAACTGCAAGTCTGGGCGTGTTGCACGGGGACTGACATTTAACCAGAATTCCTTGTCTTAGTAGTCCCATGATCAGTTTATCAATGCTTGGTATCGCCTGTTGTTTCAGGGGATACTGTCGTATGGAGGGTAGTACAACATTTTCCTGCAGAGCGATGTGGATGGGAGTCATTTTAGCGCAGCCTACCTGTGTGGGATCCTTTGCCCACACTTGCGGATTATCGTATTCTGGTTTTTCCTTCCCCACGTGGTGGTGCAACTGTGCCCGAGTGACCTTTGGTGTTGGGTAGAACAGAATAGTTCGGCCGCCTGACAGGGGCTGCTCCTGCCGGCTATCAGCTTGTTCGACTGCCTGTCTCACCATGGGTCCTAGATCTTTTGCATGGTAGGGGAAATTCACTTCCCTAGTGACATGTGGGGCTCCCTTTATTTCAAAGGTCCCCTGGTCCCATCCCATTGTTTTTGCAGCGCCCCGAGTGATATGGCCTGCGGTGGTTGGTTCCATCCATAACTCCGAGGGAGCCTCAACATACTCTGCTCTTCCTTCTGGTCCTATAACCATAGCTCGGCGGATAACATCCCATTCCGTTCCTACATAGTTTAGGTAAAAGTTCTCCAATTCCTTATTTCTCCCACTCCAATCATAGGCCAAGGTTACATGAAGGGGACCTTCGTCTCTCAAGTCTAGAGACCACCATTGTGGGGTAATGGAGACGTAACATTGTATTTTAGGGGCCCATGGTTGCACAGTTATTCCTTCGTTCCCACACTCGATTTTCAGTCGGAATGCACATAACAGGTCTCTAGCCATGAGATTACAGTCGAATCCATGGGTAATTACAAATTGGTGTTTTACGGATTCATTCTGAAATTTTACCTCAACTGGTTACGATATCGGGTACTGGCACACTTGTCCTTGAATACCAGACAGACTCTGCTTTTCCCCGGACTCAGGGAGATTGAGCTCCGACCGGACGGATGACATAGTTGCTCCGGTGTCTACTAGGAATGTGTACTGGTATCCTCCAATCGTTAGTAATAGAACGGGCTCCTGTTCTGGCTGGATCCTGCTTACTACAAGGTTGGCTAGTCAGTACTGGGGAAATGGATTATTCTGGGAAAAGTCCGTATATCTTTCTCGTCCTCGATTCCCTTGCCAACCTCCCTGCTGTTGTGCTTTCTTATAGCCCCCTCTTCCTTGTCTATGGGAGTGACATTCCTTGCTCCAATGGCCTTGCTGACCACAGTTGAAACAGGCGTCCGACCCTGCTTGTCTCCCTCCTCCTCGTCTAGTGTCGAAGCTATATCTCGGGGGAGCGTAGGGAGGGCCATAATTAGGGGCAGTTGGTCCATTAGGATGTCTAACATACCCGTACCCTTGTCCATCAACCCATCCTGGGACACAATACTGGGGTTCCATTTGGTATCCTACTCTATCTGGGGTGGGTTTCCGCTCTTCCTTTTTCATCACATACTCAGTTTTGATTTTGACCTGCGGTTGATTTTCCTGATTCTTACTTTCTTTCCAGTAGTATGTTACTGCCCTCGCCATCTGGCTGGGACTGTTCTCGGACCAGTCCATATTGTTAGTCTTAATTGCTTCAGAGACCTGAGTCGGTAGGCATCTTATCAGGATAGCACAGTATTGTGGCGAGTTTGCTCCATCCTGATAGTTTGCAACTCCTGACTGAATCCGATATACCTCGGAGAATCTTTCTAGAAATTCCTCTGCTCCGTCACCTCTCTTGGGTTTGGTATCTAAGACCTTCGATATGTCAATCGGCTTTTGTGGGGTGGTGGTAAAGGCGGTCAGTATAGCCCGTTCGCGAGCATCATTCTGTGCATAATGGTTTGCCAATGCAGCGTGATCTGCAAACTGCAAGTTAGCCAATAGTCTTGCGTGCTCAGCAGGGGTTAAAACTTGCCGTACTAATGCCCACAAGTCTCTTGATTCCGCATCATAAACGGAAATGGTGGTCCGAAGGAAGTCTACAAATGAGGTAGGTGATTTCTTTCTATCCAGCATCCCGGTTAGAATGGCCATTATTTCGTTGGGTTTCCATGGGCAATACACATCTATTGTTCGGGGGTTGCCGGCTGCCACGGCGTTAGCTGGGTTAAAAGCGGGGTTCGGCATCTGCCTCATTGGTAACTGCCGAGGGATTGCCTTAGTCCTGACTAATGACTCAGTATCAGAGTCCGGGTCCAATGAGGATAATTCTTCTTCTGAAGTCTCACTACGTCGGTCTCTATAATTGCCCGTTTCCTGATTTTGGGTCAGTTGCCTCTGATTTCTCCGTCTTCTCAGGCCAGGTGGGATGGGTGGGGGTCTAGAGGGTGGGGGTGATGGGTCTCTGGTCTTACTCCGGGTACGCCAGGCAATTGGGTCAGTGTACCGGGGGCTTCTGTGAGCCGCCGCGGTCTCGTGAGGGACCGGAGGGGGAATAAACACAGTTGGATCAGGACCTATCTGTGGGTAAATGTTAACGTACGGTGGAGGGGCAATAGGGGCTGTGGGTGCCGTCGGACACCTACGGGTCTATTCATCTAAATCATCATCGTCTCCCTCAACCAAGGCAAGGCCAGCCATTGAGCTACGTAGCTCACTTTTCTCTTTTTCACCGGTTTTGCCCAGGGTCTTTGCAGACTCCTGTTTGGCACGCTTCTCTTGTGCACACTCCTTCCTCAGTACTGCTGCTGATTTAAGCATGCCACCCTCCGTGAGTCCTATTCCTAACTTCAGGGCGTTGTCCTGCCAGCTGGCTAACAACGAAGCTTCCCTTAACTCCCCTCAATATTTTCTCCATAAGCCAATTAGATCCTTAGTCGTGGTACCCCTGTTAGTTGTCCAAATTATTTCTTGAGCCTTTTTGACTACATCTAGATGTTTAGTTCCTCCCAGTGGCCACTGACCATTCCCTAATTGCTTGTTCAGTTCCCCTGATAGTTGTCTAAATTTAATTGCTTTGTCCAGATATTGTTCACAAAGAGTCTGTAAGGCACTACCTGGCTCATTAGTGGTATCTAAACAATTACCCATCCCATCTCTTTAAACAGTTAAACAATTAAGACCGCTGTATATGCGCAACACTTGAGCTCGCTTTTTCCCTCAGACTAAGCGGACCCTCAGACTAAGCTGACCCTCAGACTATGCTGACCCTCAGATTAAGCTGACACTCAGTGATGTATAATCACTGACCTACTTTCTGTTTCTTCCGGTGTTCGCCAGACTGATCTGGATCTTGTAAGGACGCCACACGAGGGTCAGCGATTGGACGATCCGTCGTCAGACTTAACGGATTTAGGAAAGCCGAAGTAGTAAAAGAAAGTTTTACTCACATCGGGGCGCCCTCTCCTTCCTCCGTGTCCGAGACGATCCGCCTCTTATTTCGCGAACTCTCGGTGATCGACCGTTGAGATCCCACATCTGACACCAAATGATGATCTGGATTATTTTCCCTCAGTCTGGTTCAGCAAACACTGACTCGAACACACCTTCAGAATTAAACAGATCTTTATTTTCCGCGGGGCTTTATTCTAGTGCATCGGCAGTGACTCCTACCAGAGTCCGTCGAATCCAGCAGAGAAAGGCAAAGTTACATTCAATGTGTTGCATTCTTATACATTTACAGCTAGAACATTAGCATAACAGCAGATTATCAGGAGCCAATCATAAGTGGTACATGTACACATTCTGGTAGTCATGCCCTGGTTCAAAACACTTAAAGGTCAAGGTAATCATTAACCTGTTCCAGCTGCACAATGTCCATTAAACAACTCAACAAGACAATCATCTCCAAACCACAGAATGTTCCAGTTGCACAATGTCCAGTAAACAATTCAACCGGACAATAATCTCCAAACCACAGAATGTTCCAGTTGCACAATGTCTTATCAAGTCACCTGCACTGTTAGGACATAACTGGATACTTTATAATGAATGCTATTGTTCTACCCTCAGCATGCTGCAATACAGTGGTCGTGAACTATTTAGCAAGGGGTAAGGTCAGCATTCTTTTAGGGTCCCGAAGCCTAAGGATTCTCATCTTGACCCTTCCAATGTCTTTGTGATGTCAGACCCACACATTCTGTTTTAGATGAGCCACAATTTCCTCCAGGTAAAAAATGGGAAGTCATGATCTTTGGCCCCAAAATCTCCACATCCTTGCCACAGATTCCATCGCCACCGCTGGCTTTTTGATTGGTGAGCGGCTCACCAATCACCAAAGCCCTTACTGACCAGCATTTGATTCCCGTCTCCTAAGCCTGCAGTATATTTTTATTCTTTCTTACATTTAAATCAATCAGGGCCTCACCCCTCCCTATCTCTGTAACCTCCTCCAGTCAGAAACCCCCTCCCAAACACTCTGCTCCTCCACCTGTGGTCGCTTCTGCATCCGCAGTCTATTTGCCCTAATTTTGGCAGCCGTGCCTACAGTCAGATCTACGTTCCAGAAAGCACACCCTGAGCCCATCCATCTCCCTCTCCCCCTTTCAGGTGTCAGAAGAGGCTCAGAGGCAGCAGTCTCGCCTCTGAGTTTGAAGGTTGTGAATGCAAGTCTAACTCCAGAGACTTGAACACATAATCCAGGCAGACACCACAGTGTCATTCTGAGGGAGCACTGTACTGTCAGAAGGTCAGTACTGAGGGAGTGCTGCACTGTCGGAGAGGCAGTACTGAGTGAGTGTTGCACTGTCGCAGGGTCAGTAGTGAGTGAGTGCTGCACTGCCGGAGGGGCAGTATTTAGGCAACGCTGCACTGTCAGAGGGTCAGTACTGAGGGAGAACTGCACTGTCGGGGGATCAGTAGGCAGTGAGCGCTGTACTGTCGAAGGGGCAGTATTGAGGGTGTGCTGCACTGTCGGAGGGGCAGTGCGGAGGGTGTTCTGCACTGTGAACAGGCAGTACTGAGGCAACGCAGAACTGTCAGATGGTCAGTACTGAGGGAGCGCTGTACTGTCGAAGGGGCAGTATCGAGGAAGTTCTGCAGTGTCGTAGGGTCAGTAGTGAAGGAGCGCTTTACTGTCGAAGGGGTGGTATTGAGAAATTGCTGCACTGTTGTGGATGCCGCCTTGCAGACGAGACGTTAAACCAAAGCCCCATCTGCCTTCCCAGGTAGATGTAAAAAATCCCACGGCACTATTCGAAAAAGTGCAGGCGAGTTCTCCCCGGGGAATATTTATTCCTCAACGAACATCACTAAAACCGATTTTCTGGTCATTCATCTCATTGCCGCATGTGGGATCTTGCTGTGTACAAATTGGCTGCAGCATTTCCAATATTACCACAATGACCACACTTCAAAATCAGATTATCATAGAATGGTTACAGCACAGGAGGAGGCCATTCGGTCTATCGAGCCCGTGCCGGCTCTTTGTAAGTGTAATCCAGTCAGTCCCAAACCCCCGCTCTATCCTCGTAGCCCTGCAAAGTTTTTCACTTCAAGTATTTATCCAATTCCTTTTTGAAGACCATGATTGAATCTGCTTCCACCGCCATTTCAGGCAGAGCATTCCAGATCGTAACCACTCGCTGCATAAAAAAAGTATTTCCTCATGTCGCCTTTTGTTATTTTGCAAATCACCTGAAATGATTTTGAACGCTTCTATCAAATCACCTCTTAACCTTCTCTGCTCTGAGGAGAACAACCTCACCTTCTCCAGACTTTCCACGTAACTGAAGTCCCTCATCCCTGGAAACATTGTAGTAAATCTTTTCTACACCCTCTCGATCTTCTTCACATCCTTCCTAAAGTGTGGTGCCCAGAATTGGACACAATACTCCAGTTGTGGTCGAACCAGTGTTTTATAAAGTTTCCACATAACTTCCTTGCCTTTGTACTCAATGTCTGTATTTATAAAGCCCTTGACGCCACATGTTTTTTTAACCGATTTCTCAAACTATCCTGCCACCTTCAAAGATTTGTGCATATATACCCCCAGGTCTCTCTGTTCTTGCATCTCCTTTAGAATTGTACCATTTCGTTTACATTTCTTCTCCTCTTCCTGCCAAAATGTGTCACTTCACTTTTCTGCGTTAATTTCATCTGCCACGCGTCCGCCCATTCCACTAGCCTGTCAATGTCCTCTTGAAGTCTATCACTATCCTCCTCAATGCTCGCTAAACTTCCAATTTTTGAGCCATCTGCAGATTTGGAAATTGTGCCCTGTACACCCAATTCGAAGTCATTAATATATATCAAGAAAAGCAGTGGTCCTAATAGCGACACCTGGGGAACACTTCCTCCAGTCAGAAAAACAACCGTTCACTACTGCTCTCTGTTCCCTTTCACTTAGCCAATTTCGTATCCATGCTCCCATTGCCCCTTTTATTCCAAGGGCTTCAAATCTGTTGACAGGCCTATTATGTGGAACATTATCAAGCAACTTTTAAAAGTCCACATACAACACATCAACTGCATTGCCCTCATCAACCCTCTGTTACCTCATCAAAAAACTCAGTCAAGTTAGTTAAACACGATTTGCCTATAACAAATTCGTGCCGGCTTTCCTTTATTAATCCACACTTGTCCAAGTAACTGTTAATGTTGACCTAGATTATCGTTTCTAAAAGCTTCCCCACCACTGAGTTTAAAATGACTGGCCTGTAGTTGCCGGGTTTATCCTTACACCCTTTTTTGAATAAGGGTGTATCATTTGCAATTCTCCGGTACCACCCCCATATCAAAGGATGATTGGAAGATTAAGGCCAGAACGTCTGCAATTTCCACCCTTACTTCCCTCAGCAATCTTGTATGCATCCCAGCCGGACCGGGTGATTTCTTGAGCAGTATGTAACTGAACCAACAAGGGGGCAAGCAACCTTGGACCTGGTCCTGTGTAATGAGCCAGGATTAATTAATAATGTCCTAGTTAAGGATCCCCTTGGAATGAGTGACCATAACATGGTTATATTCCATATCCAATTAGAGGGTGAGAAGGTTGGTTCTCAAACAAGCGGACTGAGCTTGAATAAAGGAGACTATGATGGCATGAGAGCGGAATTGATTAAAGTGGACTGGGAAATAGATTAAAGTGTAAGACGGTACATGATCAGAGGTGTTCATTTAAGGAGTTATTTTACAAATTTCAGAAAATATATATTCCACTGAGGAAAAAAAGGGTGTAAAAGAAATGACAGCCATCTGTGGCTAAGTAAAGAAATTAACGATAGTATCCGACTAAAAACAAGGACATATAAGGTAGCCAAACTTAGTGGGAGGATAGAAGATTAGGAACTCTTCAAAAGACAGCAAAAAGTAACGAAAGGATTGATTAAGAAATGGAAGATAGATTATGAAAATAAATTAGCAAAAAATTTAGAAACAGATAGCAAGAGTTTCTACAGTTATATAAAAAGAAAAAGTGTGGCTAAGGCAAACGTAGGTCCTTTAGAGGATGAGACCGAGAAATTAATGGTGGGAAACATGGAGATGGCAAAAATGCTGAACAAATATTTTGTTTCAGTCTTTACGGTAGAGCACACTAAGAATATCCCAATACTGGACAAACAGGGGGCTCTAGGGGGGGAGGTGCTAAATACGATTAAAATCACTAAGGAATTGGTACTCAGTAAATTAATGGGACTCAAGGCGGATAAATCCCCTGGACCTGATGGCTTACATCCTAGGGTCTTGAGGGAAGTGGCAGGAGGGATTGTGGATGCTTTGGTAATAATTTTCCAAAATTCTCAGACTCGGCATAGGTCCCGGCAGATTGGAAAACTGCCAATGTAACACCCTTATTTAAAAAGGATAGTCGGCAGAAGGCTGGAAATTATAGACCAGTTAGCTTAACATCTGTGGTGGGTAAAATTTTGGAGTCTATTATTAAGGAGAAAGTAGCAGAACATTTGGATCAACATAATTTAATAGGACAACGTCAGCATGGCTTTACAAAGGGGAAGTCATGTCTGACAAATTTGCTTGAGTTCTTTGAGGATATAACGTACAGGGTGGATAAAGGGGAACCAGTGGACATAGTGTATTTAGACTTCCAGAAGGCATTCGACAAGGTGCCACATAAAAGATTATTGCTCAAGATAGAGAATCACTGGATTGGGGGTCATATTCTGGCATGGGTGGAGGATTGGTTATCTAACAGGAAGCAGAGAGTTGGGATAAATGGTACATTCTCGGACTGGCAACCAGTAGCCAGTTTTGTTCCGCAGGTGTCGGTGCTGGGTCCCCAACTCTTTACAATCTATTTTAACAGTTTGGAGGAGGGGACCGAGTGTAACATATCAAAGTTTGCAGATGATACAAAGATGGGAGGGAAAGTAGAGAGTGAGGAGGACATAAAAAACCTACAAGGGGATATAGACAGGCTGGGTGAGTGGGCGGAGATTTGCCAGATGCAATACAATATTGGAAAATGTGAGGTTATGCACTTTGGCAGGAAAAATCGGAGAGCAAGTTATTATCTTAATGGCGAGCAACTGGAAAGTAATGCAGTACAAAGGGATCTGGGGGTCCTAGTGCAAGAAGATCAAAAAGTTAGTATGCAGGTGCAGCATGTGATCAAGAAGGCCAACGGAATGTTGGCTTTTATTGCTAGGGGGATAGAATATAAAAACAGGGAGGTATTGCTGCAGTTGTATAATGTATTGGTGAGACCGCACCTGGAATACTGCATACAGTTTTGGTGTCCATACTTAAGAAAATACATACTTGCTCTCGAGGCAGTACAAAGAAGGTTCACTCGGTTAATCCCGGGGATGAGGGGGTGGACATATGAGGAGAGGTTGAGTAGATTGGGACTCTACTCGTTGGAGTTCAGAAGATTGAGAGGCGATCTTATTGAAACATATAAGATTGTGAAGGGGCTTGATCGGCTGGATGCGGTAAGGATGTTCCCAAGGATCGGTGAAACTAGAACTAGGGGTCATAATCTTAGAATAAGGGGCTGCTCTTTCAAAACTGAGATGAGGAGAAACTTCTTCACTCAGAGGGTGGTGGGTCTGTGGAATTTTCTGCCACAGGAAGCTGTGGAAGCGACATCATTAAATAAATTTATAACAGTAATCGACAGTTTTCTAGAAGTAAAGGGAATTAGGGGTTACGGTGAGCGGGCAGGAAATTGGACATGAATTGAGATTTGAGATTAGGATCAGATCAGCCACGATCTTATTGAATGGCGGAGCAGGC
Source organism: Heptranchias perlo (assembly GCF_035084215.1). NCBI lineage: Eukaryota > Metazoa > Chordata > Chondrichthyes > Hexanchiformes > Hexanchidae > Heptranchias > Heptranchias perlo. The sequence goes on along the minus strand of NW_027139484.1, from coordinate 8,043,451 downwards.
TCGAGGGGCCGATTGGCCTACTCCTGCTCCTATTTCTTATGTTCTTATGTTCTTATCCTGACACTATGACCCCAAGTTCTGGACTCTCCAGCCAGGGGAAACAGCCTCTCTGCATCTACCCTGTCAAGCCCTCTAAGAATGTTATAATTTTCAATGAGATCACCTTTCATTCTTCTGAACTAGAGAATATGGGCCGATTGTTCTCAATCTACCCAACAATGTGGAAAATTGCTCAGGTGTGTCCTGTCCACATAAAGCAGGACAAATCCAATCCTGCCAATTACCGCTCCATCAGACGACTCTCAATCATCAAAAAAGTGATGGAAGGTGTCGTCGACAGTGCTATCAAGCGGTACTTACTCTCCAGTAACCTGCTCACCGATGCTTGGTTTCGGTTCCGCCAGGATCACTCGGCTCCAGACCTCATTACAGCCTTGGTCCAAACATGGATAAAAGAGCTGAATTCCATCAAGGCAGCATTTGACTGAGTGTGGCACCAAGGAGTCCGAGTAAAATTGAAGTCAATGGGAATCAGGGGGAAAACTCTCCAGTGGCTGGAGTCATACCTGCAACAAAGGAAGATGGTAGTGGTTTTTGGAGGTCATTCATCTGAGCACCAGGACATTGCTGCAGAAGTTTCTCAGGGCAGTGTCCTAGGCCCAATCACCTTCAGCTGCTTCATCAATGGCATTCCCTCCATCATAAGGTCAGAAATGGGGAAATTAGCTGATGATTGCACGGTGATCAGTTCCATTCGTAAATCCTCGGATAATGAAGCAGTCCGTGCCCGCATGCAGCAAGACCTGGGCAACATCAGGCTTGGGCTGATAAGTAGCAAGTCATATTCGCGCCAGACAAGTGCCAGGCAATGACCATCTCCACAAAGAGAGAGTCTAACCACCTCCCCTTGACATTCAACGTCATTACCATCGCCGAATCCCCCACCATCAACATCCTTGGGGACACCATTGACCAGAAACTTAACTGCACCAGCCACATAAATACAGTGGCTACAATAGCAGGTCAGAAGCTGGTTATTCTGCGACGATTCACTCATCTCCTGACTCCCCAAAGCCTTTCCACCATCGACAAGGCACAAGTCAGGAGTGTGATGGAATACTCTCCACTTGCCTGGATAAGTGCAGCTCCAACAACACTAGAGAAGCTCGACACCATCCAGGACAAAGCAGCCCGCTTCATTGGCACACCATCCACCACCCGACACATCCACAGGATGCACTGCAGCAACTCGCCAAGGCTTCTTCGACAGCACCTCCCAAACACGCGACCTCTACCACCAGAAGGAAAAGAGCAGCAGGTACATGCGAACAACACCTCCAGCAAGTTTCCCTCCAAGTCACACACCATCCCGACTTGGAAATATATCGCCGTTCCTTCATTTTCGCTGGGTCAAAATCCTGGAACTCCCTTCTTAACAGCACTGTGGGAGAACCTTCACCACACGCACTGCAGCGGGTCAAGTAAGCGGCTCACCACCACCTTCTCAAGGGCAATTAGGGATGGGCAATAAATGCTGGCCTAGCCAGCGACGCCCACATCCCATGAACGAAGAAAAAAAATCTCTCCCCTTATGACAACCCTTTCATCCCAGGAATCAATCTGATGACATTCGTTGCACCGCCACTAAGGCAAGTATATCCCTCCTTAGATATGGAGACCAAAACTGTACACAGTATTCCAGCTGTGGTCCCAACAAATCCCTGTACAATTGTAACAAAACTTCCGTACTCTTGTACTCCAACCCTCTTGCAATAAATTCCGACATACCAATTGCCTTCCTAATTGCTTGCTGTACCTGCATATTAACTCTCTTTTTTGTGGACAATTTCCCCCCAATTTCTCGGAATAACAACATTTAATAGTTTCTCACCATTTAAAATATATTCCGTTTCTCTATTATTTCTACCAAAGTGAATAACCTCACATTTCCCCACATTATACTCCATCTGCCACCTTCTTGCCCACATTTAATCTGTCTATATCCCTTTGCAGAATAGTTGTGTCCTCCTCCCAGCTGACTTACCCACCTAGCTTTGCATCGTCAAGAAACTTGGTACATTGGTCAGTACTGAGGGAGTGCAGTACTGTCGGAGGGTCAGTATTGAGGGATCGCAGTACTGTCGGAGTGGCAGTACTGAGGGAGTGCTGAACGTTCGGAGGGGCAGTAATGATGGAACGCGACAATTTCGAAGGTGCCAACTTTTGTAGGACACGTTAAACCGAGGGCGCATCTGCCCTCTCAGGCAGATGTAAAAGATCCACCGGCAATATTCAAAATAGTGCAGAGGAGCTCTTCCCGGTGTCTTGGCCAATATTTATCCACCAACCAACATCACTGAAACTGATTTTCTTCTCATTTATCTCAATGAAATGTTGGGATCTTGCTGTGTGCAAATTGGCTGCTGCGTTTCCTACATTACCACAGTGACTGCACTTCACAATGCTCTTCATTGACTGTTTTGGGACGTCCTGAGGTCTTGAAAGGCGCGATACAAAGGCAAGTTCTTTCCTTCTTTCAGACCTCCCGTGAAACCCATCTCTTGCTTCAAGCTTTTGTCAACCCTCCTAATTTCTCCATCTTTTGGGCCTTCTTTCGGGCACTATCGGGTCCTTCTCTCCTCTGCCAAAACTGCTGACTATTCCAGGATCATCCTGGAATGTAAAGATAACCCCCGGCTTCTCTTCTCCACCAGAAACCATCTTCTTAACCCCCTCTCCCCTGTCCCCTTCCACCATCAACTCCAACGAAAAGTGCGAGAAGCTCCTGGAATTCTTTGTCACTAAGATGGAGACCATCCGTTCAGCTGCCTCGCTTCCCCTAGCCCACCGAGGCAAACTTCCACTACGGCTCCCCCCTGCCCAAGCCCTGAACTCACAACTTTCTCTTGTTTCACTCCTGTTTCCACTCATACCCTCTCCGAGCTCATCTTGACCATGAGACCCACCTCCTGCTCCCTCAACACTATTCCCACTAAACTGCTGACCGCCCAACTTCCCTTCTCGGGCCCCATGTTAGCTGATATTGTTAACGGTTCCCTCTTCTCAGGTACTGTCCTCCTCCACTTCAAATCTGCAGTCATAACCCTATCCTCAAAAAAACACTCTTGACCGCTTTGTCCTTGCAAACTATCGCCTCCATCTCCAATGTCCCTTTCCTCTCCAAATTTATTTAACGTGTTGTCATCTCTCAAATCCGTGCCCATCTTTCCCACAACTCCTTGTTTGAATCCCTCCTATCAGGTATCAGCTTCTGTCACAGTGCTGAAATGGCCCTTTTTAAAATCACAATTGACATCCTATGTGACTGAGACTGTGGTAAACTATCCCTCCTCATCCTTCTCGACCTGTCCGCAGCCTTTCACACGGTTGACCGCACCATCCTCCTCCAAGGCCTGACCTCCATTGTCCAGCTGGGAGGGACTGCGCTCGTCTGGTTCCATTCTTATCTATCCAGTGGTAACCAGTGAATAACCTGCAATGGCTTCTCTTCCTTCTACCTCATCGTTACCTCTGGAGTCCCCCAAGGATCGATCCTTGTCCTCCTCCTATTTCTAATCGACATGCTGTCCCTCGGCGTCATCATCCGAAAACACAAAATCAGATTCCACATGTACAATGTCGACACCCAGCTCAACCTCACAACCACCTCTCTCGACCCCTCCACTGTCTCTCATTTGTCACATTGCTTGTCTGACATTCAGTACTGGATCAGCAACAATTTCCTGCGACTCAATATTGGGAAGAGCAAAGTCATTGTTTTTGGTCCCTGCCACAAACTCCGTTCCCAAACCAGCGACTCCATCCGTCTCCCTGGCCGTTCGCAACCTTGGCGTCCTATTTGACCACGAGATGAGCTTCTGAACATAAACCAGTTCCATCATTAAGACCGCCTACTTCACCTCCCTAACATCACCCCCGTCTCTGCCCCTGCCTCAGTTCATCTGCTGCTGAAACCCTCATCCATGCCTTTATTACCTCCAGACTGGACGATTACAGTGGTCACCTGGCTGGCCTCTTATCTTCGACTCTCCATAAACTTGAGCGCATCCACAACTCTGCTGCTCGTATCCAAACTCGCACTAAGTCCCTTTCTCCCATCATCCCTGTGCTCGCCGATCTACATTGGCTCGAGATCAGGGAGCGCCTCGATTTGAAAATTATCATCCTTGTTTTCAATTCCCTCCATGGCCTCGCCCCTCCGAACATCTGTCACCTCCTCCAACCCCACAACCCTCCGCGACCTCTGCGATCTTCCAATTCTGGCCTCTTGCGCATTCCCGATTTTAATCGCTGCACCATTGGCGGCCATGCCTTCTGCTGTCTCGGCCCGAAGCTCTGGAATTCCCTCCCTAAACCTCTCCACCTCTCCACCTCTCTCTCCTCCTTGAAGGCACTCTTAAAATCTACCACTTTGACCCCTGTCCCAATGTCTCCTTATGTGGCTCAGTGTCAAATTGTGTTTGCTCATCGCTCCCGTAAAGTGCATTGAGACGTTTTACTGCGTTAAAGGTGCTGTATAAAGGCAAGTTGTTGATGTTCTTGTTTCAGTTTGTAGTGGGGTCTGGGAGAGTGAATCAACATGAAAAAGGGGGACCAAGGACTGCAGATATAGAGACAGCCCCCAGATTGTGTCATCAAAAAGTTGGATGTCTGTGAGTGAGCCAATATGTAAAATGGTTCCAAGGACTGTAGATATTTAGGAAGTCCCCAGATTCTGTCATTATTTACAGGGGTCGGTGAGAGTGAGTCGATATTTACAGGGGTACCAATGGTGGGGCTCATTCTGGGCTGCTGTAGGACACTGGGTCAATGAACAGACAGGAAGGGCCCGGGGTGGGGCTCAGTCTGGGATGCAGTGGGACACTGGGTCAATGTAGAGACAGGAAGGGCCCAGGGTGGGGCTCAGTCTGGGATGCAGTGGGACACTATATCAATGTACAGACAGGAAGGGCCCAGGGTAGAGCTCAGTCTGGGCTGCAGTGGGAGACTGGGTCAATGTACAGACAGGAATGTCCCAGGGTGGGGCTCAGTCTGGGCTGCAGTGGGACACTTTGTCAATGTACAGACAGGAAGGGCCCAGGGTGGGGCTCAGTCTGGGCTGCAGTGGGACACTGGGTCAATGTACAGACAGGAAGGGCCCAGGGTGGTGCTCAGTCTGGGCTGCAATGGGACACTGAGTCAATGTACAGACAGGAAGTGCCCAGGGTGGGGCTCAGTCTGGGCAGCAGTGAGACAGTGGGTCAATGCAGAGTCTGGAAGGGTCCATGGTGGGGCTGCATTCTTACATGCACTGAAACAAAGGGAGCCCTCGTTTAACATCTCATCGGGGAATGCAGCATTAAATGTAAAATAGAATCAGGCAGAGCAGAAAACGAGCTGCCGATTCGCTGTCGCCCGTTTTGCTCTGACGCCCGATGTGAATTTGTTCTCGAATCTATTCCTTAGCCTGGCGATCTCATGGGGTTAAATTGTCAGATATCCACACAGTGAATCCTAAATTAATCTCACCAATCTGCAATATTGTCAGACACGGATCTAAACTATAATGTGAGAATCAGTGATCCGGCTAATGCTGAATTACGGTGATACTCTCAGCTGCTTTTGCAATCGGTTATTCATTGTGTTAATTGTATGCCTATTAATTATTTGTTATTAAAATTGCTACTTGACCCTGTATGCAACTGTCTATATCTACTTATTATTGTTGTACTCAATGTTTAAACAACGGTAATTATGATTTCCAAGTCAATAAACTACTATTGTGCATGATTTGCTGTCTGACTTCTTTGAAGATTTGGAAAGAAAGTGTTAATCCATTCACTCAGTAACTTGTGGGGATCCTCATTAATGGTCGGTGAGGTGAACTCATTCAATCTGAACTGGGTGATGTAAGACAGTTCAGCGAGCAATATTAGGCATCATTCACTTCCAGACATAGGCTGGGAGGTTAAACCCAGACGGTTCCTTGGTGAGGAGGTAAGGTGAAGGGGTCAAAGGTTCATCTGGTCCCTTGCCATGTGTTTGTTGGGGCACTGAATACCAGCGTTATAACGGGCTTCTAACACACAACCCTATGGTTCAGAAGCGATTGTGCTCCTACTGAACCACAGCTAACACGAGTTTGGAATGAAATCAAAATCCACCTGCATGAATGAGCCAAGCTACAGATGTCAAGATATGATTAGGATTGAAGGTACAGTGTTCATGAAGATCTGAGTGACAGCATCTGGTCTCGGGGAAGACCCCAGTTTCAGTACTGAGAACTAAACCAGTGCATCGTGGCAGCAAGGGACAGGATAGGAAAAGCGGAATCTGTCGAGGTACAAAACGAGCAACAGTCTGCCCTGTGAGGAGAGGACCCATCTCCTCTCGTTCTCCAATCCTCCTTTGCCATCATCAAATAAACGACAATATTTCTGGATCAATTTCAAAAAATGATTCCTTGTTGGTTGTCTGCTAAAAACGGAGATCAAATTTCATACCTGTTTATCAAACAGCGTGTGTCTGACTCTAAGGTGATTGAAGATGCAGCACCTCCCCCCATTAGAGAAATAGTCTCTGCTTGATCGAACCGAGCACTTCAGCTGCATTTATCCCGTGATCGAAAAAGTCTGCACTTTCCAGAAAGCCATGCGAAGGGAGAGGGAAAAGCAAGTCTGTTTCACTTTCCCTCTCTCTATCGGTTTCCCTCTCACCCCTCTCCCTCTTTCTGTTCCTCCCGAATTCTCTTTATATTTATTATTTTTCGTTCTCTATCTCCATAGAATCATAGAAGTAATAACATTACAGTTGATTGTTATAATGAAAATGATAACTGATTGAGGGGAATAAAGGTACAGTGAGTAGTTCAATTGGACATGATAACAAATATATTGGGGAATGAATTTTCAGTTTATTGTTAGTATAGTCATCAGAACTAATACACTGGGGAATGAATTTACAGTTGTTTGTCAATAGAGTCATGATAACCAAAACACTGGGGAATGAATTTACGGATGTTTGTTAATAAAGCTATGATAACCAATACACTGGGGAATGAATTTACAGTTGTTTGTTAATATAGTCATGAAAGCTAATGCAATGGGAAATAATTTAAATTGTTTGTTAATGTAGTCATGATAACCAAGATGCTGGGGAAGGAATTTACAGTTGCATGTTAATATAGTCATGATAACTATACATCGGGGAATGAATTTACAGTTGTTTGTTGATGTTGTCATGATAAATAACACACTGGGGGAATGAACTTCGAGTTGATTGTTAATATAGTCATGATAAGCACGACACAGGGGAATGAAATTAGTTGCTTGTTAATATAGTCATGGTAACCAATTCACTGGGGGAACGAATTTACAATTGTTTGTTGATACAATCATGATAACCAATACAATAGAGAATTAATTTACAGTTGTTTGTTAAAATTTCCATGATAACCAATACACTGGGGGAATCGATTTACAGTTGTTTGTTAATGAAGTCGTGATAACCAATACACTGAGGAATGAATTTACAGTTGTTTGTGATAAAGTCGTGATAACCAATGCACTGGGGAATGAATTAACAGTTGTTTGTTAATATAGTTATGATAACCAATACACTGGGGAATGAAATTACAGTTGTTTGTTAATAAAGTCGTGATAACCAATACACTGGGGAATGAATTTACAGTTGTTTGTTAATAAAGTCGTGATAACCAATACACTGGGGAATGAATTCAAAGTTCTTTGTTAAGGTAGTCATGATAATCAATACACTGGGGCATGAATTTACAGTGGTTTGTTAATATAGTCATGATAACTAATGCTTCGGGGAATTAATTTACAGTTTTATGTTGATATAGTCATGATAACGAATACATTAGGGAATGAACTTACAGTTGTTTGTTGTTATAGTCATGATAACCAACACATTGGGTAATGAATTTACAGTTGTTTGTTGAAATAGTCATGAGAACCAATACACTGGGGAATGAATTCGCAGTTGTTTGTTAATATAGTCATGATAAGCACGACACAGGGGAATGAATTTAGTTGCTTGTTAATATAGTCATGGTAACCAATTCACTGGGGGAATGAATTTACAATTGTTTGTTGATACAATCATGATAACCAATACAATAGAGAATTAATTTAGAGTTGTTTGTTAAAATTGCCATGATAACCAATACACTGGGGGAATCGATTTACAGTTGTTTATTAATAAAGTCGTGATGACCAATACACTGGGGAATGAAATTACAGTTGTTTGTTAACATAGTCATGATAACTAATACATTAGGGAATGAATTTACAGTTGTTTGTTAACATAGTCATGACAACCAATACACTGGGGTAATGAATTTTCAGTTGTGTGTTATTATCGTCATGATAACCAATACACTGGGGAATTAATTTACAATTGTTTGTTAATATAGTCATGAGAACCAATACACTGTGGAATGAATTTAAAGTTCTTTGTTAAGGTAGTCATGATAACCAATACAATCGGGAATGAATTTACTGTCGTTTGTCAATAGAGTCATGATAACCAATACAGTGGGGAATGAATTTACAGCTCTTTGTTCACATCGACATTTTTTTTTTTTTTTTTTTTGTTCACGGGATGTGGGCGTCGCTGGCAAGGCTGGCATTTATTGCCCATCCCGAGCGAGATTTTTACAACTGAGTCGTTTGCTCGGCCATTTCAGAGGGCAATTAAGAATCAACCACATTGCTGTGGGTCTGGAGTCACATATAGGCCGGACCGGGTAAGGACGGCAGGTTTCCTTTCCGAAAGGACATCAGTGAACCAGATGGGTTTTTACGACAATCCGGTAGTTTCATGGCTATCATTACTGATACTAGTATTTTAATTCCAGATTTTTATTTAATTAATTGAATTTAAATTCGCTAGCCGCCATGGTGGGATTTGAACTCGTAACTCTGGATTTTAGTCCAGGCCTCTGGATTACTAGCCCAGTAACATAACCACTACGCTACCGTACCCGTACCGACATGATAACTAATACACTGGGGAACGAATTTGCAGTTCTGTGTTGATATAAGTCATGATAACTAATAAACTAGGGAACGAATTCACACTTGTTTATTCATTTCGTCAAGATAATAAATACAATGGAGATTGAATTTACAGTTGTTTGTTATTGTAGTCATGATAATCAATACATTGGTGAAATGAATTTAATTGGTTTGTTCTTTTAGTCATGATAACCAATACACTGGGGAATGGATTTACAGTTGTTTGTTCAGATGGTCATAATAACTAATACACTGGGAAAACAATTTACAGTTGTTTGTTAATATAGTCATGATAACCAATACACTGAGGAATGGATTTACATGTGTTACTTTAGTCCTGCAAACCAATACATTGTGCGAATGAATTTACAATTGTTTGTTAATATTGTCATGATAGCCAAGACACTGGGGAAATGAATTGACAGTTGATTGTTCACATTGTCATGATAACCAATGCACTGTGGAATGGATTGACAGTTGAATGTTCATATAGTCATAATAACGAATACATGGGGAAGTCAATTGACAGTTGTTTGTTAGTATAGTCATGATAACCAATACACTGGCGAATGAATTTACAGTGTTGTGTTAATATACTCATGATAACTCAGACACTGGGGAATGAAATTACAGTTGTTAATTTAGTCAATATAACAAAAAAATTGGGGAATGAATTTATATTTGTTTGTGCATGTCGTCATGAAAACCAATACACTGGGGAATGAATTTTCACTTGTTTGTTAATACAGTCATTATAACATATACACTGCGGAATGAATTTACATATGTTTGTAAATATAGTCATGAGAAGTAATACACTGGGGAATGAATTCACAGTTGTTTGTTAACAGAGTCATGATAACCACAACACTGGGAAATCTATTTACATTTGTTTGTTAATATAGTCATGATAAACAATACACTGGGGAATGAATTTACAGTTGATTGATAATATAGTCAAAATAACAAATACACTGGGGATGAAATTACATTTGATTGTTCATATAGTCATAATAAAGAATGCATTGGGGAATCAATTTACAGTTTTGTGTTAATAGAGTCATGATAACAATGACACTGGGCAATGAATTTACATTTGTTTGTCAATAGAGCCATGATAACCAATACACTGGAGAATGAATTTACAGTTGTTTGTGAATATAGTCATGATAACCAAAACATTGGGGAATGAATTTGCAGTTGTTTGTTGATATAGTCATGATATCCAATACACTGGTGAAGGAATTTACAGTTGGATGTTCATATAGTCATGATAACTAATACATCGGGGAATGAATTTACAGTTTTTTGTAAATATATTCCTTACAACCAAATCATCGGGGAATGAATTTACAGTTCTTTGTTAATGTAGTCATGATAAATAACACACTGGGGGAATGAATTTAGAATTGTTTGTTAATATAGTCACGATAACCAAGACACCGGAGAATGAATTTAGTTGCTTGTTAATAAAATCATGGTAACCAATACACTGAGGCAACGAATTTACAATTGTTTGTTGATACAATCATGATAACCAATACAATGGGGAAGTAATTTAGAGTTGTTTGTTGATATAGTCATGATAACCAATGCATCGGTGAATGAATTTAGAGTTGATTGTTAAAATAGTCATGATAACCAATACACTGGGGAATGAAATTACAGTTGTTTGTTAAAACAGTCATGATAACTAATACACTGGGGAATGAATTTACATTGTTTGTTAAAATAGTCATGATAACCAAGACACGGGGGAATGAATTTGCAGTTGTTTGTTAATATAGTCATGATAACTAATGCAATGGGAAATAATTTAAATTGTTTGTTAATATAGTCATGATAACCAAGATGCTGGGGAAGGAATTTACAGTAGTTTGTTAATATAGTCATGATAATTAACACACTGGGGGAATGAATTTCGAATTGTTTGTTAACATAGTCATGATAACCAAGACACTGGGGGAATGGATTTACAGTTGTTTGTTAAAGTAAACATGATATTGAATACATCGGCCAAACAATTTGCAGTTATTTGTTACTATAGTCATGATAACTAATACATTGGTGAATGAATTTACAGTTGTTTGTTAATATAGACTTTATAATCGATACACTGGGGGCATGAATTTACAGTGGTTTGTTAATATAGTCAAGATAACTAATGCAGCGGGGAATTAATTTACAGTTGTATGTTAATATAGTCATGATAACTAATACAATGGGGAATGAATTTACAGTTGTTTGTTAATGTAGTCATGATAACTAATACATTGGGGAATGAATTTACAGTTGTTTGTTAACATATTCATGATAACCAACACACTGGGGGAATGAATTTTCAGTTGTTTGTTAATATAGGCATGATAACCAACACATTGGGGAATGAATTTACAGTTGTTTGTTGATATAGTCATGATAACTAATACATTGGGAAATGAATTTACAGTTGTTTGTGAATATTGTCATGACAACCAATACACTGGTGGAATGAATTTACAGTTGATTGTTAATATAGTCATGATAACAAATACACTGGTGAATGAATTTATAGTTGATTGTTAATATAGTCATGATAACAAATACACTGGTGAATGAATTTATAGTTGATTGTTAATATAGTGATGATAACCAATACACTGGGGAATGGATTGACGGTAGTAAGTTAACAGAGTCATGACAACAATTCGACTGGGGAATTAATTTACAGTTGATTGTGAATATATTCATCATAACTAATACACTGGGGAATGAATGTACAATTGTTTGTTAACAGTGTCATGATAACCAATACACTGGGGAATGATTTTACATTTGGGTGTCAATATCGTCATGATAACCAACACACTGGAGAATGAATTTACAGTTGATTATTAACCTCGTTATGAAAACCAATACACCGGGGAATGAATCTACAGTTGTTGGCGCAGATAGTAATTATAACCAATTCACTGGCGAATTAATTTACAGCTGTTTGTTAAAATTGTCATGACAACCAATACACTGGGGAATTAACTTAAAATTGTTTGTTAATATTGTCATGACAACCAATACACTGCGGAATGAATTTAAAGTTATTTGTTAATATAGTCATGATAAATAATACACTGGGGATGGATTTACAGTTGTACCTTAACAAATTCATGACAACAAATCCACCGGGAAATGAATTCACAGTTGATTGTGAATATAATCATTCTAATCAATTCACTAGTGAATGAGTTTACAGTCGTTTGTTGACAGAGTCATGATAACCAGTACACTGGGGAATGAAGTTACAGTTGTTTGTTGACATAGTCATGATAACGAACACACTGGAGAATTAATTTACAGTTGATTGTTTATATAGTCATGATAACAAATACACTGGTGAATGAATTTATAGTTGATTATTAATATAGTTATGATAACCAATGCACCGGGGAATGGATTCACAGCAGTTTGTTGATGTCGTCATGAAAACTAATGCACTGGGGAATGAATTTACAGTTGATTGTGAATATAGCCATGATAACCAATACACTGGGAAACGAATTTACAGTTGTTTGTAAATACAATCACAATTAGCAATACACTGGGGAGTGGATTGACAGTTGTTTGTTCAAATATTCATGATAGCCAATACACTGGGGAATGAATTTACATTTGTTTGTTCAGATAGTCATGATAACAAATACATTGGGGAATGTATTTACAGTGATTGGTCAATATTGTCATGATAAACAATGCACTGGTGAATGAAGTTGCAATTGTTTGTTAATATCGTCATGACAACAAACATACTGGTGAAAGAAATTGCAGTTGTTTGTTAATGTAGTCATGATAACCAATACACTGGGGAATGAATTTAAAGTTGTTTGTTAACAGAGTCATGATAACCAATACACTGTGGAATGAATTTACAGTGGTTTGTTATTGTAGTCATTATAACAAATACACTGAGGAATGAATTTACAGTTGTTTGTTAATATTGCCATTATTGCCAATACACTGGGGAATGAATTTACAGTTGTTTGTTAACAGAGTCATGATAACCAATACACTGTGGAATGAATTTACAGTGGTTTGTTGACATAGTCATGATGACCAACAGACTGGGGATTACATTTACAGTTGTTTGTTGATATAGTCATGAAAGCAAATCCATTGGAGAATGAATTGTCAGTTATTTGTTAATATCGTCATTATAACAATTACACTGGGGAATGAATTGACATTTGTTTGTTGAAATAGACATGATAAACAATGCACTGTGGAATGAATTTACAGTTGATTGTGAATATCGTCATGTTAACAAATACACTGGGGAGTGGATTTACAGTTGTTTGTGAAAATAGTCATGCCAACCAATACACTGGGGAATGAATTTACAGTAGATTGTTAATATTGTCATGAGAACCAATAAATTGCGAAAATAATTTACATTTGTTTATTCATATAGTCATGACAACAAATATATTGGGGAATGAATTTACAGTTGTTTGTCAATATAGTCATTATAACAATCACATTGTGAAATGAATTTACAGTTTTATGTTGAAAGTGTCATGATAAGCAATGCACTGGGGAGTGGATTTACAGTTGATTGTTAATATAGTCATGATGAACAATACACTGGGGAATGAATTTACAGTTGTTTGTGAACAGATTCATGAGTACCAATACACTGGGGAATTAATTTACAGTTGTTTCTTAATATATTCATGATAACCAATACACTGTGGAATTAACTTACATTTAATTGTTAAAAGAGGCATAATTGCCAATACAATGGGGCATGGATTTACAGCTGTTTGCTCATATAGTCATGATTGCCAATACACTGGGGAATGAATTTACAGTTGTTTATTAATTGAGTCATGAGAACTAATAAACTGTGGAATGAATTTGCAGTGATTTGTTGATACAGTCATTGTAACCAATAGACTGGGGAATCAATTTACCGTTGTCTGTTAAAAGAGTCATGATGACCAATACACAGGGGAATGAATTTAAAGTTGTTTGTTCACATCGACATGGTAACCAAAACACTGAGGAATAAATTTACAGTTGTTAGTTATTATAGTCATGATAACCAATATACTGGGTAATGAATTTAAAGTTGTCTTTTTACAGAGTCCTCGTAACCAATTCACCGCGGAATGAATTTACACTTGTTTGTTGAAATAGACATGATAAACAATGCACTGGGGAATGAATTTACAGTTGATTGTGATTATAGTCATGATAACAAACACACTGGGGAGTGGATTTACAGTTGTTTGTAAAAATAGTCATGACAACCAATACACTGGGAAATGAATTCACAGTTGTTTGTTAATATAGTCATGACAACACATACACTGAGGAATGAATTTACAGTTGTTTGTTTATATATTCATGATAACCAATACATTGGGGAAGGAATTTACAGTTGTTTCTTAAGAGAGTCATGACAACCACAACGCTGGGGAATGGATTTACAGCTGTTTGTTAATATAGCCATTATTGCCAGTACACAGGGGAATGAATTTACAGTTGTTTGTTAACAGAGTCATGATAACCAATACATTGTTGAATGAATTTACAGTGGTTTGTTGATATAGTCATGATAACCAATACACTGGGGAATGAATTTACAGTAGATTGTTAATATTGTCATGAGAACCAATAAATTACGAAAATAATTTACATTTGTTTGTTCATATAGTCATGATAACAAATACATTGGGGAATGAATTTATAGTTGATTGTCAATATAGTCATTACAACAATCACATTGTGAAATGAATTTACAGTTTTTTGTTGAAAGTGTCATGATAAGCAATGCACTGGGGAATGGATTTACAGTTGATTGTTAATATAGTCATGACAACCAATACACTGGGGAATGAATTTACAGTTGTTTGTTAATATTGATATGAGAACCAATAAATTACGAAAAGCATTTACAGTTGTTCGTTCATATAGTCATGATAACAAATACATTGGGGAATGAATTTACAGTGCTTTGTTAAGATAGTCACAATGAGGAATGAATTACCAGTTGTTTGTTAATATTGTCATGACAATCAATACACTGGGGAATGAACTTGCAGTTGTTTGTCTATATTGTCATGATAACAAATACACTGGAGAAAGAAATTACAGTTGTTTGTTAATGGAATCATGGTAACCAATACACTGTGGTGTAAATTTACAGTGGTTTGTTGACATAGTCATTACAACCAAGAGACTGGGGAATAAATTTACAGTTGTTTGTTAAAAGAGTCATGATTACCAATACACTGGGGAATGAATTTACAGTTGTTTGTAATTATAGTCATGATAACCAATATACTGGGGAATGAATTTACAGTTGTTTGTTCACAGATTCATAATAACCAATACACTGGGGAATGAATTTACAGTTGTTTGTTATTATTGTCATGATAACCAATACACTGAGGAATTAATTTACAGTAGTTTGTTGATGTAGTCATGATAACCAACACACTGGAGAAAGAATTTACATTTGATTGTTAACATAGTCATGATAACAAATACACTGGTGAATGAATTTATAGTTGATTGTTAATATAGTTATGATTACCAAGACACTGGGGGATGGATTTACAGCTGTTTGTTGATTCTGTCATGAAAACTAATACACTGGGGAATGAATTTACAGTTGTTTGTTAAAATTGTCATGTTAACCAATAAATTAGGAAATGAATTTACATTTGTTTGTTCAGATCGTCATGACAACATATACATTGGGGAATGAATTTACAGTGCTTTGTTAATATAGTCATAATAACCAATACACTGCAGAATGAAATTACAGCTGTTTCTTAATATTGTCATGATAAAAAATACACTGGTGAATGAAATTGCAGTTGTTTATTAATGTAGTCATGAAAACCAATACACTGGGGAATGAAGTAATAGTTGTTTGTTGATATAATCATGATAACCAATACACTGGGTAATGAATTTGAAGTTGTTTTTTAATGGAATCATGGTAACCAATACACTGTGGTGTAAATTTGCAGTTGTTTGTTCAAAGAGTCATGATTACCAATACACTGGGGAATGAATTTAGAGTTGTTTGTAAATATAGTCATGATAACCAATATACTGGGGAATGAATTTACAGTTGTTTGTTCACAGATTCATAATAACCAATACACTGGGGAATGAAATTGCAATTCTTTGTTAATATAGTCATGATAACCAATACACTGGGGAATGAATTTACAGTTGTTTGTTGTTATTGTTATGATAACCAATACACTGAGGAATTAATTTACAGTAGTTTGTTGATGTAGTCATGATAACCAACACACTGGAGAAAGAATTTACATTTGATTGTTAACATAGTCATGATAACAAATACACTGGTGAATGAATTTATAGTTGATTGTTAATATAGTTATGATTACCAAGACACTGGGGGATGGTTTTACAGCTGTTTGTTGATTCTGTCATGAAAACTAATACACTGGGGAATGAATTTACAGTTGTTTCTTAAAATTGTCATGTTCACCAATAAATTAGGAAATGAATTTACATTTGTTTGTTCAGATCGTCATGACAACATATACATTGGGGAATGAATTTACAGTGCTTTGTTAATATAGTCATAATAACCAATACACTGCAGAATGAAATTACAGCTGTTTCTTAATATTGTCATGATCAAAAATACACTGGTGAATGAAATTGCAGTTGTTTGTTAATGTAGTCATGAAAACCAATACACTGGGGAATGAAGTTATAGTTGTTTGTTGATATAATCATGATAACCAATACAATGGGTGATGAATTTGAAGTTGTTTGTTAATATAGTCATTACAACAATCGCAATGTGAAATGAATTTACAGTTGTTTGTTGAAAGAGTCATGATAACCAATGCACTGGTAAATGGATTTACAATTGCTTGTTAATATCATCATGATACCAAATAAACTGGGGAATGAATTTACAGTTGTTTCTTAATATAGTCATGATAACCAATACACTGGGGAATGGATTTACAGTTGTTTGTTAATAGAGTCATGATAACCTATACACTGGTGAATGAATATTCAGTTGTTCGTTAATATAGTCATTTTCACAAATACACAGGGGAATGAATTTACAGTTGTTTCTTAATATAGTCATGATTGCCAATACACTGGGGAATGAATTTACAGTTTTTTTAACAGCGTCATGATAATCAAAACACTGTGGAATGGATTTACAGTGTTTTGTTGATATAGGCATTATAACCAATAGACTGGGGAATGAATTTACATTAATTTGTTCAAAGAGTCATGATTACCAATACACTGGGGAATTAATTTACAGTTGTTTGTTCATATAGCCATGATAACCAATATACTGGGGAATGAATTTACAGTTGTTTCTTAATCGAGTCATACTAACTAATACATCGCGGAATGAATTTACAGTTGTTTGTTGATATAGTCATGATAACAAATACACTGGGGATTGGATTTACAGTTGTTTGTGAAAGTAGTCATGACAACCAAGACACGGGGGACTGAATTTACAGTTGTTTGTTTATATTGTCATGAGAACCAATAAATTAGGAAAAGAATTTCCATTTATTTGTTGATATAGTCATGATAACAAATACATTGAGGAATGAATTTACAGTTGTTTGTCAATATAGTCATTATAACAATCACATTGTGAAATGAATTTACAGTTTTATGTTGAAAGTGTCATGATAAGCAATGCACTGGGGAATGAATTTACAGTTGATTGTTAATATAGTCATGATGAACAATACACTGGGGAATGAATTCACAGTTGTTTGTTAACAGATTCATGAGAACCAATACACTGGGGAATTAATTTACATTTGTTTCTTAATATATTCATGATAACCAATACACTGTGGAATTAACTTACATTTAATTGTTAATAGAGTCATGATAACCCATACAATGGGGAATGGATTTACAGTTCTTTGCTCATATAGTCATGATTGCCAATACACTGGAGAATTAATTTACAGTTGTTTATTAATTGAGTCATGAGAACTAATAAACTGTGGAATGAATTTGCAGTGGTTTGTTGATACAGTCTTTGTAACCAATAGACTGGGGAATTAATTCACCGTTGTTTGTTGACATCGTCATAATAACCAAAACACTGAGGAATAAATTTACAATTGTTAGTTATTATAGTCATGATAACCAATATACTGGGGAATGAATTTCAAGTTGTCTTTTTACAGAGTCATACTGACTAATACATCAGGGAATGAATTTACAGTTGTTTGTCATGAATGAATTTACAGTTGTTTCTCATCGAGTCATGATTACCAATACACTGGGGAATGAATTTACAGTTGTTTGTTAATATAGTCATGATCACCAAAACACTGAGGAATGAATTTACATTTGATTGTTCATAGAGTCATGATAACCAATACACTGGGGAATGAAGTTATAATTGTTTGTTAATATACTCATGATAACCCACACACTATGGAATGAATTTTCAGTTGTTTGTTTTTATTGTCATTATATCCAATACACTGCGGAATGAATTTATAGTTGATTGTTAATATAGCCATGATAATCAATACACTGGGAAATCAATTTACAGTTGTTTGTCAATAGAGTAATAATTAACAATACACTGGAGAGTGGATTTACAGTTATTTGTTAAAATAGTCATGAAAACCAAAACACTGAAGAATGAATTTACAGTTGTCTTTTCATAGAGTCATGATAACCAATGCACTGGGGAATGAAGTTACAATTGTTTGTTAATATAATCATGATAACCAATACACAGGGGAATTAATTTACAGTTGTTTGTTCATATCGTGATAATAACCAATACACTGGCGAATGAATTTAAAGTTGTTTGTTGACAGAGCCTTGATAACCAATACATTGGGGAATGAATTTCCAGTTGTTTGTTCATATTGTCATTGTAACAAATACACTGGGGAATGAATTTACAGTTGTTTGTTGATATGGTCATCATAACTAGTATACTGGGGAATGGATTTACAGTTGTATGTTAACAGAGTCATGACAACAATTCCACTGGGGAATGAATTTACAGTTGATTGTGAATATAATCATTACAGCCAATACACAGGGGAATGAATTTCCAGTTGTTTGTTCACAGAGTCATGATAACCAATACACTGGGGAATGAATTTACAGTTGTTTGTTAATATAGTCATGATAATCAATACACTGTGGAATGTATTTACAGCTGCTTGTTGATAACATCATGAAAACGAGTACACTGGGAAATGAATTTACAGTTATTTGTTAATACAGTCATATTTAACAAAACATTGGGGAGTAGATTTACAGTTGTTTGTTGAAATAGTCATGACAACCAATACACTGGGGAATGAATTCACAGTTGTTTGTTAATATTGTCATGATTACAAATAAATTAGGAAATGAATTTACATTTGTTCGTTCAGATAATCATGATAACAAATACATTGGGGAATGAATTTACAGTGCTTTGTAAATATTGTCATAATAACCAATACACTGAGGAATTAATTTGCAGCTGTTTGTTATTATTGTCATGATAACCAATAGACTGGGGAATGAACTTACAGTTGTTTGTTAATATTGTCATGATAACAAATACACTGGTGAATGAAATTGCAGTTGTTTGTTAATGTCGTCATGATAACCAATGCACTGGAAAATGGATTTACAGTTGTTAGTTTATATAATCATGATAACAAATGCACTGTTGAATGAATTTACAGTTGTTCATATCGTCATGATAACAAATACACTGCGGAGTGGATTTACAGTTGTTTGTGAAAGTAGTCATGACAACCAAGACACGGGGGATTGAATTTACAGTTGTTTGTTTATATTGTCATGAGAACCAATAAATTAGGAAAATAATTTACATTTATTTGTTCATATAGTCATGATAACAAATACATTTGGGAATGAATTTACAGTGCTTTGTTAATATTGTCATGACAATCAATACACTGGGGAATGAACTTATTGACGTTTGTTAATATTGTCATGATAACAAATACACTGGTGAAAGAAATTACAGTTGTTTGTTAATGTAGTCATGATAACCAATACACTGTGGTATGAATTTGCAGTGGTTTGTTGGCATAGTCATTATAACCAAGAGACTGGGGAATAAATTTATAGTTGTTTGTTAAAAGAGTCATGATTACCAATACACTGGGGAATCAATTTACAGTTGATTGTTAACATAGTCAATGATAACCAAAACACTGAGGAATACATTTACAGTTGTTTGTAAATATATTCATGATAGCCAATATACTGGGGAATGAATTTACAGTTGTTTCTCAATAGACTCACGCAAACCAATACACCGGGGAAAGAATTTATAGTTGTTTGTTGACATAGTCATGATAACAAAATCCACTGGGGAATGAATTGACATTTGTTGGCGAATATAGACATGATAACCAATACACTGGGGAATGAAATTACAGTTGTTTCTCATATAGTCATGACTACCAATACACTGGGGAATGAATTTACAGTTGTTTGTTTTTATTGTCATTGTATCCAATACACTGGGGAATGAACTTACGATTGTGTATATAGTCGTGATAACTAACACATTGGGGAATGGATTTATGGTTGCATGTTAAGAGAGTCATGACAACAAATCCACCGGGGAATGAATTTACAGTTGATTATGAATTTACAGTTGTTTGTTAACAGCTTCATGACAACCAATACACTGGGGAATGAATTTACAGTTGTTTGTCAATATCGTCATGAAAACTAATACACTGGGGAATGAATTTATAGTTGATTGTTAATATAGCCATGATAATCAATACACTGGGAAATCAATTTACAGTTGTTTGTCAATAGAGTAATAATTAACAATACACTGGAGAGTGGATTTACAGTTATTTGTTAAAATAGTCATGAAAACCAATACTCTTGGGAATGAATTTACAGTTGTTTGTTAAAATAGTCATGATAACCAAAACACTGAAGAATGAATTTACAGTTGTCTGTTCATAGAGTCATGATAACCAATGCACTGGGGAATGAAGTTACAATTGTTTGTTAATATAATCATGATAACCAATACACTGGGGAATGAATTTACAGTTGTTTGTTCATATCGTGATAATAACCAATACACTGGCGAATGAATTTAAAGTTGTTTGTTGACAGAGCCTTGATAACCAATACAGTGGGAAATCAATTTCCAGTTGTTTGTTCATATTGTCATTGTAACAAATACACTGGGGAATGAATTTACAGTTGTTTGTTGATATGGTCATCATAACTAGTATACTGGGGAATGGATTTACAGTTGTATGTTAACAGAGTCATGACAACAATTCCACTGGGGAATGAATTTACAGTTGATTGTGAATATAATCATTACAGCCAATACACAGGGGAATGAATTTCCAGTTGTTTGTTCACAGAGTCATGATAACCAATACACTGGGGAATGAATTTACAGTTGTTTGTTGAAATAGTCATGATAACCAATACACTGAGAAATGAATTTACAGTTGTTTGTTAATATAGTCATGATATTCAATACACTGTGGAATGGATTTACAGCTGCTTGTTGATAACATCATGAAAACGAGTACACTGGGAAATGAATTTACATTTGTTTGTTCAGATAATCATGATAACAAATACATTGGGGAATGAATTTACAGTGCTTTGTAAATATTGTCATAATAACCAATACACTGAGGAATTAATTTGCAGCTGTTTGTTATTATTGTCATGATAACCAATAGACTGGGGAATGAACATACAGTTGTTTGTTAATATTGTCATGATAACAAATACACTGGGGAATGAAATTGCAGTTGTTTGTTAATGTCGTCATGATAACCAATGCACTGGAAAATGGATTTACAGTTGTTAGTTAATATAATCATGATAACAAATGCACTGTTGAATGAATTTACAGTTGTTCGTTAATATAGTTATTATAACAAATACACTGGTGAATGAAATTGCAGTTATTTGTTAATATTGTCATGATAACCAATATGCTGGGGAAAGAATTTACAGTTGTTTCCTAATAGAGTCATTCTAACCAGTACACCGGTGAATGAATTTTCAGTTGTTTCTCATAGAGTCATGATTACCAATACACTGGGGAATGAATTTAAAGTTGTTTGTTCATTGAGCCATGATAACCAATACTCTGGGGAATGAATTTCCAGTTGTTTGTTAACAGAGTCATGATAACCAAAACACTGGGGAATGAATTTACAGTTGTTTGTTAACAGAGTCATGATAACCAATACACTGGGGAATGAATTTACAGTTGTTTGTTAATATAGTCATGATATTCAATACACTGTGGAATGGATTTACAGCTGCTTGTTGATAACATCATGAAAACGAGTACACTGGGAAATGAATTTACATTTGTTTGTTCAGATAATCATGATAACAAATACATTGGGGAATGAATTTACAGTGCTTTGTAAATATTGTCATAATAACCAATACACTGAGGAATTAATTTGCAGCTGTTTGTTATTATTGTCATGATAACCAATAGACTGGGGAATGAACATACAGTTGTTTGTTAATATTGTCATGATAACAAATACACTGGGGAATGAAATTGCAGTTGTTTGTTCATGTCGTCATGATAACCAATGCACTGGAAAATGGATTTACAGTTGTTAGTTAATAAAATCATGATAACAAATGCACTGTTGAATGAATTTACAGTTGTTCGTTAATATAGTTATTATAACAAATACACTGGTGAATGAAATTGCAGTTATTTGTTAATATTGTCATGATAACCAATATGCTGGGGAAAGAATTTACAGTTGTTTCCTAATAGAGTCATTCTAACCAGTACACCGGTGAATGAATTTTCAGTTGTTTCTCATAGAGTCATGATTACCAATACACTGGGGAATGAATTTAAAGTTTTTTGTTCATTGAGCCATGATAACCAATACTCTGGGGAATGAATTTCCAGTTGTTTGTTAACAGAGTCATGATAACCAAAACACTGGGGAATGAATTTACAGTTGTTTGTTAACAGAGTCATGATAACCAATACACTGGGGAATGAATTTACAGTTGTTTGTTAATATATTCATGATAACCAATACACTGGGGAATGAACTTACAGTTGTTTGTTAATATTGTCATGATAACAAATACACTGGTGAATGAAATTGCAGTTGTTTGTTAATGTCGTCATGATAACCAATGCACTGGAAAATGGATTTACAGTTGTTAGTTTATATAATCATGATAACAAATGCACTGTTGAATGAATTTACAGTTGTTCATATCGTCATGATAACAAATACACTGCGGAGTGGATTTACAGTTGTTTGTGAAAGTAGTCATGACAACCAAGACACGGGGGATTGAATTTACAGTTGTTTGTTTATATTGTCATGAGAACCAATAAATTAGGAAAATAATTTACATTTATTTGTTCATATAGTCATGATAACAAATACATTTGGGAATGAATTTACAGTGCTTTGTTAATATTGTCATGACAATCAATACACTGGGGAATGAACTTATTGACGTTTGTTAATATTGTCATGATAACAAATACACTGGTGAAAGAAATTACAGTTGTTTGTTAATGTAGTCATGATAACCAATACACTGTGGTATGAATTTGCAGTGGTTTGTTGGCATAGTCATTATAACCAAGAGACTGGGGAATAAATTTATAGTTGTTTGTTAAAAGAGTCATGATTACCAATACACTGGGGAATCAATTTACAGTTGATTGTTAACATAGTCAATGATAACCAAAACACTGAGGAATACATTTACAGTTGTTTGTAAATATATTCATGATAGCCAATATACTGGGGAATGAATTTACAGTTGTTTCTCAATAGACTCACGCAAACCAATACACCGGGGAAAGAATTTATAGTTGTTTGTTGACATAGTCATGATAACAAAATCCACTGGGGAATGAATTGACATTTGTTGGCGAATATAGACATGATAACCAATACACTGGGGAATGAAATTACAGTTGTTTCTCATATAGTCATGACTACCAATACACTGGGGAATGAATTTACAGTTGTTTGTTTTTATTGTCATTGTATCCAATACACTGGGGAATGAACTTACGATTGTGTATATAGTCGTGATAACTAACACATTGGGGAATGGATTTATGGTTGCATGTTAAGAGAGTCATGACAACAAATCCACCGGGGAATGAATTTACAGTTGATTATGAATTTACAGTTGTTTGTTAACAGCTTCATGACAACCAATACACTGGGGAATGAATTTACAGTTGTTTGTCAATATCGTCATGAAAACTAATACACTGGGGAATGAATTTATAGTTGATTGTTAATATAGCCATGATAATCAATACACTGGGAAATCAATTTACAGTTGTTTGTCAATAGAGTAATAATTAACAATACACTGGAGAGTGGATTTACAGTTATTTGTTAAAATAGTCATGAAAACCAATACTCTTGGGAATGAATTTACAGTTGTTTGTTAAAATAGTCATGATAACCAAAACACTGAAGAATGAATTTACAGTTGTCTGTTCATAGAGTCATGATAACCAATGCACTGGGGAATGAAGTTACAATTGTTTGTTAATATAATCATGATAACCAATACACTGGGGAATGAATTTACAGTTGTTTGTTCATATCGTGATAATAACCAATACACTGGCGAATGAATTTAAAGTTGTTTGTTGACAGAGCCTTGATAACCAATACAGTGGGAAATCAATTTCCAGTTGTTTGTTCATATTGTCATTGTAACAAATACACTGGGGAATGAATTTACAGTTGTTTGTTGATATGGTCATCATAACTAGTATACTGGGGAATGGATTTACAGTTGTATGTTAACAGAGTCATGACAACAATTCCACTGGGGAATGAATTTACAGTTGATTGTGAATATAATCATTACAGCCAATACACAGGGGAATGAATTTCCAGTTGTTTGTTCACAGAGTCATGATAACCAATACACTGGGGAATGAATTTACAGTTGTTTGTTGAAATAGTCATGATAACCAATACACTGAGAAATGAATTTACAGTTGTTTGTTAATATAGTCATGATATTCAATACACTGTGGAATGGATTTACAGCTGCTTGTTGATAACATCATGAAAACGAGTACACTGGGAAATGAATTTACATTTGTTTGTTCAGATAATCATGATAACAAATACATTGGGGAATGAATTTACAGTGCTTTGTAAATATTGTCATAATAACCAATACACTGAGGAATTAATTTGCAGCTGTTTGTTATTATTGTCATGATAACCAATAGACTGGGGAATGAACATACAGTTGTTTGTTAATATTGTCATGATAACAAATACACTGGGGAATGAAATTGCAGTTGTTTGTTAATGTCGTCATGATAACCAATGCACTGGAAAATGGATTTACAGTTGTTAGTTAATATAATCATGATAACAAATGCACTGTTGAATGAATTTACAGTTGTTCGTTAATATAGTTATTATAACAAATACACTGGTGAATGAAATTGCAGTTATTTGTTAATATTGTCATGATAACCAATATGCTGGGGAAAGAATTTACAGTTGTTTCCTAATAGAGTCATTCTAACCAGTACACCGGTGAATGAATTTTCAGTTGTTTCTCATAGAGTCATGATTACCAATACACTGGGGAATGAATTTAAAGTTGTTTGTTCATTGAGCCATGATAACCAATACTCTGGGGAATGAATTTCCAGTTGTTTGTTAACAGAGTCATGATAACCAAAACACTGGGGAATGAATTTACAGTTGTTTGTTAACAGAGTCATGATAACCAATACACTGGGGAATGAATTTACAGTTGTTTGTTAATATAGTCATGATATTCAATACACTGTGGAATGGATTTACAGCTGCTTGTTGATAACATCATGAAAACGAGTACACTGGGAAATGAATTTACATTTGTTTGTTCAGATAATCATGATAACAAATACATTGGGGAATGAATTTACAGTGCTTTGTAAATATTGTCATAATAACCAATACACTGAGGAATTAATTTGCAGCTGTTTGTTATTATTGTCATGATAACCAATAGACTGGGGAATGAACATACAGTTGTTTGTTAATATTGTCATGATAACAAATACACTGGGGAATGAAATTGCAGTTGTTTGTTCATGTCGTCATGATAACCAATGCACTGGAAAATGGATTTACAGTTGTTAGTTAATAAAATCATGATAACAAATGCACTGTTGAATGAATTTACAGTTGTTCGTTAATATAGTTATTATAACAAATACACTGGTGAATGAAATTGCAGTTATTTGTTAATATTGTCATGATAACCAATATGCTGGGGAAAGAATTTACAGTTGTTTCCTAATAGAGTCATTCTAACCAGTACACCGGTGAATGAATTTTCAGTTGTTTCTCATAGAGTCATGATTACCAATACACTGGGGAATGAATTTAAAGTTGTTTGTTCATTGAGCCATGATAACCAATACTCTGGGGAATGAATTTCCAGTTGTTTGTTAACAGAGTCATGATAACCAAAACACTGGGGAATGAATTTACAGTTGTTTGTTAACAGAGTCATGATAACCAATACACTGGGGAATGAATTTACAGTTGTTTGTTAATATATTCATGATAACCAATACACTGGGGAATGAATTTACAGTTGTTTGTTAATATAGTCATGATAACCAATATACTGGGGAATGAATTTACAGTTGTTTCTTAACAGAGTCATGCCAACCAATACACCGTTGATTTAATTTACAGTTGTTTGCTGATATAGTGATGATAGCAAATACTTTGGGAATGAATTTACAGATGTTTGTTAATATAGTCATGATAACCAATACATGGGGATTAAATTTGCAGTTATTGCTTAATATAGTCATGATAACCAATACATTGGGGAATGATTTTACAGTTGTTTCTTAATATAGTCATGATAACAAATCCACTTGGGAATGAATTGACATTTGTTGGTGAAAAGAGTCATTATAACCAATACACTGGGGAAGGAATTTGTAGTTGTTTGTTAAAATGGTCATGATAACCAATACACTGGGGAAATAATTTACTGTGGATTATTAATATTGACATGATTTCCAATAAATTAGGAATTGAATTTACATTTGTTTGTTAATATAGTCATAATAACCAATACAGTGAGGAATGAAATTACATCTGTTTGTTAATATTGTTATGATAATCAATGCACTGGGGAATGAACGTACAGTTGTTTGTTAAGATAGTAATGATAACAAATACACTGGTGAATGAAATTGCAGTTGTTTGTTTATGTCGTCATGATAACCAATACGCTGGCGAATGAAGTTATAGTTGTCGTTAAGATAATCATGATAACCAATACACTGGGGAATGAATTTATAGTTGTTTGTTAAGAAAGTCATGATAACTGATGCACTGGGAAATGGATTTACAATTTTTTGTTAAGATAATCATGATAACAAATACATTGGCGAATGAATGTTCAGTTGTTTGTTAATATAGTCCTGATAACCAATACACTGGGGTATGAAATTACTGTTTTTTGTCAATAGAGTCATTATAACATTTTCACTGGTGAATGAATTTACAGTTGTTCGTTAAATTAGTCATTATAACAAATACACTGGGGAATGAATATACAGTTATTTCTTAATATAGTCATGATAACCAATACATTGGGGAATGAATTTACAGTTGTTTCTTAGTATTGCCATGATAACCACGACACAGGGGAATGAATTTACCGTTGTTTGTTCACTGTGGAATGTATTTACAGTGGTTTGTTGATATAGTCATTCTAACCAATAGAGTGCGGAATAAATTTACAGTTGTTTGTTAAAAGAGTCATGATTACCAATACACTGAGGAATAAACTTACACTTGTTTGTTAATATAGTCATGACAACCAATATACTGGGGAATGAATTTACAGTTGTTTCTTAATAGAGTCATGCCAGCCAATACACCGGTGAATTAATTTACAGTTGTTTGCTGATACAGTGATGATAGCAAATACATTGGGAATGAATTTACAGTTGTTTGTTAATATAGTCATGATAACCAATACATGGGGAATGAATTTACAGTTGTTCGTTAATATAGTCATTCTAACAAATACACTGGGGAATGATTTTACAGTTGTTTCTTAATATAGTCATGATAACAAATCCACTTGGGAATGAATTGACAGTTGTTGGTGAAAAGATTCATTATAACCAATACACTGGGGAATTAATTTACAGTTGTTTCTCACAGAGTCATGATTACCAATACACTGGGGAATGCATTTTCCGTTTGATTGTTAATATAGTGATGAAAGCAAATACATTGGGAATGAATTTACAGTTGTTTGTTAATATAGTCATGATAACCAATACACTGGGGAAATGATTTACAGTCGTATGTTAACTGAGTCATGGCAACAAATCCACTGGGGAATGAATTTACAGTTGTTTGTGAATATAATCATGTTAACCAATGCACTGGGGAATGAAGTTACAGTTGTTTGTTGATAGAGTCATGACAGCCAATACAGTGGGGAATGAATTTACATTTGATTGTTAATATATTCATGATAACCAATACACTGTGGAATGAATTTACTGTGGTTTGTTAATAGCGTCATGATAACCAATACAATGGGGAATGAATTCACGTTTGTTTGTTCATATGTCATGATAACGAAAACACTGGGGAATAAATTTACAATTGATTGACAACAGAATCATAATAACCAATAAACTGGGGAATGGATTTACAGTTGTCCGTAAATATAGTCATGATTACCAAAACACTGGGGAGTGAATTTACAGTTGTTTGTTCACATATTCATGATAACCAATACACCGGGGAATCAATTTACAGTTGTTTGTTCATATCGTCATGATAACCACTACACTGGTGAATGAATTTCAAGTTGTTTGTTAACAGAGTCATGATAACCAACACACTGGGGAATGAATTTACATTTGATTGCTTTCACAGTCGTGATAACCAATACACTGGGAAATTAATTTACAGTTGTTTGTTAATACAGTCATTGGAACAAATACACTGGAGAATGAATTTACAGTTGTTTGTTAATATAGTCATGATAACCAATACGAGGGGGAATGAATTTACAGTTGTTTGTCAATATAGTCATGATAACCAAATCACTGAGGAATGAATTTATAATTATTTCCCATAGAGTCATGATTGCCAATACACTGGGGAATGAATTTAAAGTTGATTGTTAATATAGTCATGATAACCAATACGAGGGGGAATGAATTTACAGTTGTTTGTCAATATAGTCGTGATAACCAAATCACTGAGGAATGAATTTATAGTTATTTCCCATCGAGTCATGATTGCCAATACACTGGGGAATGAATTTAATGTTGTTTGTTAATATAGTCATGATAACAAATACACTGGGGAATGGATTTACAGTTGTCTGTTAACAGAGTCATGACAACAAATCCGCTGGGGAATGAATTTACAGTTGTTTGTCAATATCGTCATGATAACCAACACACTGGGGAACGAATTTATAGTTGTTCATTAATAGAGTCATGATAACCAATACACTGGGGAATTAATTTACAGTTGATTGATTATATCGTCATGATAACCAATGCAGTGGGGAATTAAATTAGAGTTGTTTGTTAATATAGTCATTGTAACAAATACACTGGGGAATGAATTTACAGTTGATTGATTATATCGTCATGACAACCAATACAGTGGGGAATGAAATTACAGTTGTTTGTTAAAATATTCATGATAACCAATACACTGGTGAATGTATGGACAGTGGTTTGTTAATAGATTCTTGATAACCAATACGAGCGGGAATGAAATTACAGTTGCTTGCTAATATAGTCATGATATCTAATACACTGGGCAATGGATTTACAGTTGTTTGTTAATATCGCCATAATAACTAATACACTGGGGAATGAATTTAAATTTGTTTGTTGATAGTGTCATGATAAATAATACACTGGGGAATGAATTTACAGTTGTTTGTGAATAGAGTCATCATAACTCATACACTGGGGAATTAATTTCCAGTTAATTGTTAACAGACGTTTGATAAATAATACACTGGGGAATGTATTTACAGTTGATTGTTAGTGGAGTCCTGATAACCAATGCACTGGGGAATTAATTTACAGTTGATTGTTAATGTAGTCATGATAACCAATAGACTGTGGAATCAATTCTCAGTTGATTGTTGATATCGTCCTGATAACCAATACACTGGGAAATTAATTTACAGTTGATTGTTAAAACATTCGTGATAACCAATACACTGGGGAATGATTTTACCGTTGTTTGTTGGTAGAGCCATGATAACCAATACAATGGGGAATGAAATTACGGTTGGTTGTTGACATAGTCATGATAACTAATACACTTGGGAATGAATTTACAGTGGTTTGTTCAAAGAGTCATGATAACCAATACAATGGGGAATGAATTTACAGTTGTTCGTAGATATGTTCATGATAACTAATATAATGAGGAATGCATTTACAGTTGATTGTTAATATTGTCATGATAACCAATACACTGGGGAATGAATTTACAGCTGTTTGTTCATAGAGTCTTGATAACCAATACACCGGTGAATGGATTTAATGATGTTTATTTATATAGTTATGATAACCAACACACTGGGGAATGAATTTACAGTTTTTTGTTTATCGAGTCATCATAACCAAAACTCTGGGGAATGAATCGACATTTGTTTGTTAACATAGTCATGATAACCAAAATACTGGGGAAGGAATTGACAGTTGGTTGTTAATAGAGTCATGTTCACCAATACACTGTGGAATGGAATTACAGTTGTTTGTTAATATCGTCATGATAGCCAATACACTGGGGAATGAACTTACAGTTGATTGTTAAAAGAGTCTTGATCAACAATACACTGTGGAATGGAATTATATTTGTTTGCTAATATTGTCATGATAACTCATACACTGGGGAATGAATTTACAGTTGTTTCTTGATGTAGTCACGATAATCATTACACTGGGGAATTAATTTACAATTGTTTCTTGATGTAGTCACGATAATCATTACACTGGGGAATGAATTTACAGTTGTTTGTTAATATAATCATGATATCTAATGCAATGGGCAATGGATTTACAGTTGTTTTTTAATATCGTCATCATAACTAATAGACTGGGGATTGAATTTAAATTTGTTTGTTAATATTGTTATGATAACTCATACACTGGGGAATGAATTTACAGTTGTTTGTTAATATAATGATGATATCTAATACACTGGGGAATGAATTTACAGTTGTTTGTTGATATATTCATGATAACCAATGCACTGGGAAATGAATTTACAGTTGATTGTTAGTGGAGTCCTGATAACCAATAGACTATGGAATCAATTCACAGTTGTTTGTTGATATCGTCCTGATAACCAATACACTGGGAAATGAATTTACAGTTGATTGTTAAAACAATCATGATAACCAATACACTGGGGAATGATTTTACCGTTGTTTATTGGTAGAGCCATGACAACCAATACAATGGGGAATGAAATTACGGTTGTTTGTTGATATAGTCATAATAACCAATACACTGGGGAATGAATTTACAGCTGTTTGTTCATAGAGTGTTGATAACCAATACACTGGTGAATGGATTTACTGTTGTTTGTTTATATAGTTATGATAACCAACACACTGGGGAATGAATTCACAGTTTTTTGTTTATCGAATCATCATAACCAAAACTTTGGGGAATGAATCGACATTTGTTTGTTAACAAAGTCATGATAACCAAAATACTGGGGAAGGAATTGACAGTTGGTTGTTAATAGAATCATGTTCACCAATACAATGTGGAATGGAATTACAGTTGTTTGTGAATATAATCATGATATCTAATACACTGGGCAATGGTTTTACAGTTGTTTGTTAATGTCGTCATAATAACTAATACACTGGGGAATGAATTTACAGTTATTTGTTAATAGAGTCATGATACCCAATGCAGTGGGAAATGAATATAAAATTGATTGTTAATATAGTCATGAAAACTAATACACTGTGGAATTAATTTACAGTTGTTTGTTGATGTAGTCATGAAAACTAATACACTGGGGAATGAATTCACAGTTGTTTGTTAATATCGTCATGATAACCAATACAGTGGGGAATGAACTTATAGTTAATTGTTAAAAGAGTCTTGATCAACAATACACTGTGGAATGAATTCACAGTTGATTGTTAATCTTGTCATGAAAAGCAATACAATGGGGAATGAATTTACGTTTGTTTGTTGATAGAGTCATGATTACCAATACACTGGGGAATAAATTTACAATTGATTGTTAATATAGTCATGACAACCAATACACTGGGGATTGAATTTACAGTTGTTTGTAAATAGAGTCATGATGCCCAATGCACTGGGGAATGAATTTACAGTTTATTGTTATTAGAGTCATGATAACCAATACAATGGGGAATGAATTTACAGTTGTTTGATAATCGAGCCATGATAACCAATACAATGGGGAATGGATTTACATTTGTTTGTTGATATAGTCATGAAGACCAATAAACTGGGTAATGGTTTTACAGTTGTTTGTTATCTGGTCATGATAATCAATACACAGTGTAATTGGTTTGCAGTTGTTTGTTAATATCGTCATGATAACCAATACAGTGGGGAATGAATTTACAATTGTTTGTTAATTTAGTCATGATAACCAGTGCACCGGGGAATGAATTTACAGGTGATTGTTAAAATCCTCATAATAACCAATAGACTGCGGAATGAATTTACAGTTGTTTGTTAACATAGTCATGATAACCAAAACATTGTGTAATTGGTTTACAGTTGTTTGTTAATTTTGTCATGATATCCAGTACACTGGGGGAACGAATTTACAGTTGATTGTTAATATAGGCATCACAACCAATTCTCTGGGGAATGAATGTACATTTGTTTTTTAATACAATCATGATAACCAGTACACTGGGGAATGAATTTGCAGGTGATTGTTAAAATCGTCTTAATAACCATAAGACTGCGGAATGAATTTACAGTTGATTGTTAATAGATTCATGATAACAATTACAATGGGGAATGAATATACATTTATTTGTTAATTGAGTCATGATTACCAATACACTGGGGAATGAATTTACAGTTGATTGTTAATAGAGGCATGATAACAAATACAATGGGGAATGAATTAACGGTTGTTTGTCAATATAGTCATGGAAAATAATGCACTGGGGAATTAATTTTGATTTGATTGTTAATATTGTCATGATAACCAGTACACTGGGGAATGAATTTCCAGTTATTTGTTAATAGAGTCATTGTAACCAATACACTGGGGAAGGGATTGAAAGTTGTTTGTTTATATAGTCATGATAACCAATACACTAGGGAATGATTTTACAGTTGTTTGTTAATATAGTCATGATACCCAATACACTGTGGAATGAATTTACAGTTGGTTGTTAATGTAGTCATTAAAACAAATACATTGAGGAATGAATTTACAGTTGTTTGTTAACAGATTCATGATAACCATTATAATGGGGAATGAATATACATTTATTTGTTAATTGAGTCATGATTACCAATACACTGGGGAATGAATTTACAGTTGTTTGTTAATATAGTCATGATAACTAATACACCGGGGAATGAATTTACAGTTATTTCTTGATGTTGTCACGATAATCATTACAATGGGGAATGAATTTACAGTTGTTTGTTAATATCGTCATAACAACTCATACACTGGGGAATTAATTTACAGTTGATTGTTAACAGAGTTATGATAAACAATACACTGGGGAATGAATTTACATTTGTTTTTTAACAGAGGCATGATAACCAATGCACTGGGAAATGAATTGACAGTTGATTGTTGAGATCGTCATGATAACCAATACACTGGGGAATGAATTTACAGTTGTTTGTAAATAGAGTCATGATAACCATACAATGGGAAATGAATTTACATGTGTTTGTTAATTGAGTCATGATCACCAATACACTGGGGAATGAAGTTACAGTTGTGTCTTGATGTTGTCACGATAATCATTACACTGGGGAATGAATTTACAGTTGTTTGTTAATATAATCATGATATCTAATGCAATGGGAAACGGATTTACAGTTGTTTTTTAATATCGTCATCATAACCAATAGACTGGGGATTGAATTTAAATTTGTTTGTTAATAGAGTCATGATAACCAATGCAGTGGGAAATGAATATAAAATTGATTGTTAATATAGTCATGAAAAATAATACACTGGGGAATGAATTCACAGTTGTTTGTTAATATCGTCATGATAACCAATACACTGGGGAATGAACTTACAGTTGATTGTTAAAAGAGTCATGATCAACAATACACTGTGGAATGGAATTACAGTTGTTTGTTAATATTGTTATGATAACTCATACACTGGGGAATGAATTTACAGTTGTTTGTTAATAGAGTCATGATAACCAATGCACTGGGCAATGGATTTACATTTGTTTTTTAATATCGTCATCATAACTAATAGACTGGGGATTGAATTTAAATTTGTTTGTTAATAGAGTCATGATACCCAATGCAGTGGGAAATGAATATAAAATTGATTGTTAATATAGTCATGAAAACTAATACACTGTGGAATGAATTTACAGTTGGTTGTTAATGTAGTCATTAAAACAAATACATTGAGGAATGAATTTACAGTTGTTTGTTAACAGATTCATGATAACCATTATAATGGGGAATGAATATACATTTATTTGTTAATTGAGTCATGATTACCAATACACTGGGGAATGAATTTACAGTTGTTTGTTAATATAGTCATGATAACTAATACACCGGGGAATGAATTTATAGTTATTTCTTGATGTTGTCACGATAATCATTACAATGGGGAATGAATTTACAGTTGTTTGTTAATATCGTCATAACAACTCATACACTGGGGAATTAATTTACAGTTGATTGTTAACAGAGTTATGATAAACAATACACTGGGGAATGAATTTACATTTGCTTGTTAACAGAGGCATGATAACCAATGCACTGGGAAATGAAGTTACAGTTGTTTCTTGATGTTGTCACGATAATCATTACACTGGGGAATGAATTTACAGTTGTTTGTTAATAGAGTCATGATAACCAATACACTGGGGGACGAATTTACAGTTGATTCTTAATATAGTCGTGAAAACCAATACACTGATGAAAGAATCTACAGTGGATTGTTAATTTAGTCAAGATAACCAATACACTGGTGAATGAATTTACAGTTGATTCTTGATATATTCATCATAACTAAAACACTTGGGAATGAATTTACAGTTATTTGTTTACATAGTCATGATAACCAATACACTGGGGAATTAAATTACAGTTGATTGTGAAAATAGTCATGATAACTAATACAATGGGGACTGAATTTACAGTTGTTTGTGAATAGAGTCATGATAAGTAATACACTGGAGAATGAATTTACAGTTGTTTGTTGATATCGTCATGATAACTTATACAATGGGGAATGAAATTACAGATGTTTGTTAATGGAGTCATGATAACCAATACACTGGGGAATGAATTTACAGTTGTTTGTTAATAAAGTCATGACAAGCAATACACTGGGGAATGAATTCACAGTTGTTTTTTGATCGAGTCATTATAACCAGTACACTGGGGAATGAATTTACAGTTGATTGCTAATATTGTCATTGGAACCAATACACTGGGGAATGGATTTACAGTTGTTTGTTAATAAAGTCTTGAGAGCTAGTGCACTGGGAAATGAATTTATATTTGTTTGTTAATATAGTCATGGTAACCAATACTCTGGGAATGGATTTACAGTTGTTTGTTAATATAGTCATGATAACTAATACACTGGGAAATGAATTTACAGTTGCTTGTTAATATAGTCATGATAACTAATACACTGGGGAATGAATTTCCATTGATTTGCGAATAGAGTCATGAAAACCAATACACTGGGAATGGATTGATAGTTGTTTGTTGATCTTGTCATGATAAACAATACACTGGGGAATGGATTTTCAGTTGTTCGTTGATATAGTCATGATAACCAATACACTGGGGATGGAATTTACAGTTGATTGTTAATATAGTCATGATGACCAATACGCTGGGGACTGGATTTACAATTGTTTGTTAATATAGTCATGATAACCAGTACACTGGGAAATGAATTTGCAGTTGTTTGTTAATATCGTCATGATAACCAATACTCTGGGGAATGGATTTACAGTTGTTTGTTGATATAGTCATGATAACTAATACACTGTGGAATGAAATTACATTTTTTTGTTAATATCTTCATGATAACCAATACACTGCGGAATGGATTTACAGTTGTCTGTTAATATCGTCATTATAACCAATACACTAGTGAATGAATTTGCACATATTTGTTCATATAGTCATGATAACTAATACACTGGGGATTGAATTTACACTTGTTTGTTAATATAGTCATGATCAATACACTGGTGAATGAATTTACAGTTGTTTGTTGATACAGTCATGAAATGAAATACACGGTGGAATAATTTACTGTTAATTGTTAAATTATACATGGTAACTGTTACATAAGAACATGGGTAGGAGCTGGGGTGGGGGTAGGATGCGTTCCTTGATCCTGCTCTTCCATTCAAAAAGATCAGGGCTGATCTTCGACCTCTAATCCACTTTCCCGCCCGATCCCCATATTAGAGTCATAGAGTCATAGATTTATACAGCACGGATAGAGGCCCTTCGGCCCATCGTGTCCGCGCCGGCCATCAAGCCCAGTCTAATCTAATCCCATATTCCAGCATTTGGTCCGTAGCCTTGTATGCTATGGCATTTCAAGTGCTCATCCAAATGCTTCTTGAATGTTGTGAGCGTTCCTGCCTCCACAACCCTCTCAGGCAGTGAGTTCCAGACTCCAACCACCCTCTGGGTGAAAAAGTTCTTTCTCAAATCCCCTCTAAACCTCCCGCCTTTTACCTTGAATCCATGTCCCCTTGTTATAGAACCCTCAACGAAGGGAAAAAGCTCCTTAGTATCCATCCTATCTATGCCCCTCATAATTTTGTACACCTCAATCATGTCCCCCCTCAGCCTCCTCTGCTCCAAGGAAAACAAACCCAATCTTCCCAGTCTCTCTTCATAGCTGAAGCGCTCCAGCCCTGGTAACATCCTAGTGAATCTCCTCTGCACCCTCTCCAAAGCGATCACATCCTTCCTGCAGTGTGGCCACCAGAACTGCATACAGTACTCCAGCTGTGGCCTAACCAGTGTTTTATACAGCTCCATCATAACCTCCTTGCTCTTATATTCTATGCCTCTGCAAATAAAGGCAAGTATCCCATATGCCTTCTTTACCACCTTATCTTCCTGTTCCGCCGCCTTCAGGGATCTGTGAACTTGCACACCAAGATCCCTCTGACCCTCTGTCTTGCCCAGGGTCTTCCCATTCATTGTGTATTCCCTTGCCTTGTTAGTCCCTCCAAAGTGCATCACCTCGCACTTTTCCGGGTTAAATTCCATTTGCCACTTTTCCGCCCATCTGACCAACCCATCTATATCGTCCTGCAGACTGAGGCTATCCTCCTCGCTATTTACCACCCTACCATTTTTTGTATCATCAGCGAACTTACTGATCATACCTTTTACATTCATATCCAAGTCGTTAATGTAGACCACAAACAGCAAGGGCCCCAGCACAGATCCCTGTGGTACCCCACTGGCCACAGGCTTCCAGTCACAAAAACAACCTTCGACCATCACCCTCTGCCTTCTGCCACTAAGCCAGTTTTGTATCCAAAGTGCCAAGGCACCCTGGACTCCATGGGCTCGTACCTTCTTGACCAGTCTCCTGTGCGGGACTTTATCGAAGGCCTTACTGATATCCATGTATACCACATCCACTGCGTTACCCTCATCCAGACGCCTAGTCACCCCCTCAAAAAATTCAATCAAATTAGTCAGACATGATCTTCCCTTGACAAAGCCATGTTGACTATCCCTGATTAATCCTTGCTTCTCCAAGTGGAGACTAATTTTGTCCTTCAGAATTTTTTCCAATAATTTTCCTACCACTGATGTTAGGCTCACTGGCCTGTAGTTCCCCGGTTTTTCCCTACTCCCCTTCTTGAATAATGGTACTACATTAGCGGTTCTCCAGTCCTCTGGCACATCCCCTGTGGCCAGAGAGGTTCTGAATATATGTGTTAGAGCCCCCGCAATCTCCTCCTTTGCCTCACACAGTAGCCTGGGATACATTTCGTCCGGGCCTGGAGATTTATCCATTTTTAGGCCTGCTAAAACCGCCAATACCTCCTCCCGCTCGATGTTAATATGTTCGAGTATATCACAGTCCCCCTGTCGTATTTCTATGTCTATTCCTTGATTCCCCTTGAGTCCAAAAATATTTCGAACTCAACCTTGAATATAATAAACGGTTCAATATCCAGAGCCCTCCGGGGTTGAGAATTCCAAATATTCATTACTCTCTGAGTGAAGAAATTCCTCCTCATCTCAGTATTAAATTGCCAGCACCTGATCCTGAGCTCATGGCCCCGAGATCTGCACTCTCCAGCCAGGGGAAACAGCCTCTCCGCATCTGCCCTGTCAAGCCCCATCAGATCCTTGTACGTTTCAATGAGATCACCTCTCTTTCGTCTTAACTCCAGAGAGTATAGACCCATTCTACTCAATGTTTCCTCACAGGACAATCCTCGCATCCCAGGAATCAATCTAGTGAACCTTCGTTGCACTGCCTCTGAGGTAAGTATATCCTTCCTTATAAACGGAGACCAAAACTGTACACAGTACTCTCGATGAGGTCTCATGAAAGCCCTATACAATTGTAGTTAGACTTCCTTACTCTTCTACTCCAACCCCCTTGCAATACAGGGTAGAATGCCAGTCTTCTTCCTACTTGCTTGCTGTCCCGGCATGATAACTTCTTGTGTTTCTTGCATGAAGACACCCAGATCTCTCTGAACACCAACATTTCGTAATTTCTTATCATTTAAAAAATATTTTTTTTTCTATTTTTCCCACCATCGTGAATAACCTCACATTTCCCCACATTATTCTCCATCTGCCACCCTCTTGCCCACTCAACTAACCTGTCGATATCCCTTTGCAGATAATTTGTGTCCTCCTCAGAGCTTGCTTTCCCAAATAACTTTGTACCATCAGCAAACTTGGATACATTATACTCGGTCCCTTCATCTAAGTCATTAATTTCGATTGTAAAAAGCTGAGGCCCAAGCACTGATCCTTGCAGCACTCCACTAGTTACAGCCGAACAACCTGAAAATTACCGGCTCATTCCTAATCTCTGTTTTCTGTCCGTTAAACAATCCTCTATCCATGCTAATATATTACTCCCAACCCCCAAACGCATGAGCCACATTTCTTGAACAAGAAAACACAAATCCCTTTGAGCACCAACATTTAATAATTTATCACCATTTAAAAAATATTCAATTTATCTATTCTTCCAACCAAAGCGAATAATCTCACATTCCCCGCATTTTACTCCAACTGCACCCTTCCTGCACATTTCTTGAAATGATCGCCATTGCTTATCCACCATCAAATCTTTTAATAGAGTTTCCCAATCAACCGAAGCCAACTTGCATAACTATATGATTGTCTTTGATGAAGTTTAAGACTCTAGTTTTGGACTCAAGTGCGTCACTCTAGAACTCAATGTGAAATTCTATCATATTATGATCA
This sequence comes from Heptranchias perlo, assembly GCF_035084215.1. Taxonomy (NCBI): domain Eukaryota; kingdom Metazoa; phylum Chordata; class Chondrichthyes; order Hexanchiformes; family Hexanchidae; genus Heptranchias; species Heptranchias perlo. The sequence continues at coordinate 8,003,629 of NW_027139484.1, read as the reverse complement.
CTCTTCCCTCGAGGATCACTTTCTGTGCGATTATTAATTAATCCTGTGTCGTTACACAAGACAAGATCTTAAACATCCTGTTCCATGGTTGGTTCCATATAGCATCGTTCTTGGAAACGATCTCGAATGCATTCCACGAACACGTCCTCCAAACGACTTTTGCCAATTTGATTTGCCCACTCTTTATGAAGATTAAAGTCCTCCGCGATTATTGCAATACATTTGTTGGAAGCTCCTCTTATTTCTTCATTAATACCGGGTACGGTAGCATAGTGGTTATGTTACTGGACTGGTAATCCAGAGGCCTGGATTAAAATCCAGATTCATGCGTTCAAATCCCGCCGTGGCAGCTGGCGAATTTAAATTCAATTAATTAATTAAATTCAATTAATTAAATTTTAAAAATCTGGAATTAAAATACTAGTATCAGTAATGATGGCCACGAAACGACCGGATTGTCGTAAAAACCCATCTGGTTCACGAATGTCCTTCAGGGAAGGAAACCTGCCGTCCTGACCCGGTTCGGCCTATATGTGACTCCAGACCCACAGCAATGTGGTTGATTCTTAATTGCCCACTGTAATGGCCAAGCAAGCCACTCAGTTGTAATATCTCGCTAAGAAAAGTCATAATAAGAATAAAACCGGACGGGCACCGGACACGACAACGGCGTGGGGACTTGTGCCAAAATTGGGAGAGCTGTCCCACAGACTCGTCAAGCAACAGCCTGACATTGCCATCCTCACAGAATCATATCTTTCAGCCAACGTCCCAGACTCTTCCCATCACCATCCCTGGGTATGTCCTGTCCCACCAGAGGTGGCGGTACAGTGATATACAGTCAGGAGGGAGCAGCCCTGGGAGTCCTCAACTTTGACTCTGAATCTCATGGCATCAGTTCAAACATGGGCAAGGAAACCTCCTGCTGATCACCACCTACCGTCCTCCCTCAGCTGATGAATCAGTCCTCCTCCATGTTGAGCACCACTTGGAGGAAGCACTGAGGGTAGCAAGGGCACAAAATGGACTCTGGGTGGGGGCTTCAACGTCCATCACCAAGAGTGGCTCGGCAGCACCACTGCTGGCCCAGTCCTGAAGGACATAACTGCTCGACTGGGCCTGAGGCAGGTGGTGAGCGAACCAACACGAGGGAAAAAATTACTTGACCTCGTCCTCACCAATCTACCTGTCGCAAATGCATCTGTCCATGACAGTATTGGTAGAAGTGACCACCGCACAGTGCTCGTGGAGATGAAGTCCCGTCTTCGCACTGAGGACACCATCCAACGTGTTGTGTGGCACTACCACCGTGCTAAATGGGATAGATTCAGAACAGATCCAGCAGCTCAAAACTGGGCATCCATGGGGCGCTGTGGGCCATCAGCAGCAGCAGAATTGTATTCCACCACAATCTGTAACCTCATGGCCCGGCATATTCCTCAATCTACCATTACCAACAAGCCAGGGGATCAACCCTGGTTCAATGAGGAGTGGAGCAGAGCAAGCCAGGAGCAGCAGCAGGCGAACCTAAAAATGAGGTGCTAACCTGGTGAAGCTACAACTCAGGACTACATGCATGCTAAACAGCGGAAGCAACATGCTATAGACAGAGCTAAGCGATTCCACAATCAACGGATCAGATCAAAGCTCTGCAGTCCTGCCACATCCAGTCGTGAATGGTAGTGGACAATTAAACAACGAACAGGAGGAGGAAGCTCTGCAAACATCCCCATCCTCAATGATGGCAGAGTCCAGCACGTGAGTGCAAAAGACAAGGCTGAAGCGTTTGCGGCCATCTTCAGCCAGAAGTGCCGAGTGGATGATCCATCTCGGCCACCTCCCGATATCCCCACCATTCGAGAAGCCAGTCTTCAGCCAATTTGATTCACTCCACGTGATATCAAGAAACGGCTGAGTGCACTGGATACAACAAAGACTATGGGCCACGACAACATTCCGGCTGTATTGCTGAAGACATGAGCTCCAGAACTAGCCGCACCTCGAGCCAAACCGTTCCAGCACAGCTACAACACTGGCATCTACCCGACAATGTGGAAAATTGCCCAGGTATGTCCTGTCGACAAAAAGCAGGACAAATCCAACCCAGCCAATTACGGTCACATGAGTCTACTCTCAATCATCAGCAAAGTGATGGAAGGTGCTGTCGACAGTGCTGTCAAGCGGCACTTACTCACCAATAACCTGCTCACCGATGCTCAGTTTGGGTTCCGCCAGGACCACTCGGCTCCAGACCTCATTACAGCCTTGGTCCAAACATGGACAAAAGAGCTGAATTCCAGAGATGAGGTGAGAGTGACTGCCCTTGAGATCAAGGCAGCATTTGACGGAGTGTGGCACAAAGGAGCCCCAGTAAAATTGAATTCAATGGGAATCAGGGGGAAAACTCTGCAGTGGCTGGAGTCATACCTAGAACAAAGGAAGATGATAGTGGTTGTTGGAGGCCAATCATCTCAGCCCCAGGGCATTGCTGTAGGAGTTCCTCGGGGCAGTGTCCCAAGCCCAACCATCTTCAGGTGCTTCATCAATGACCTTCCCTCCATCATAAGGTCAGAAATGGGGATGTCCGCTGATGATTGCACTGTGTTCAGTTCCATTCGCAACCCCTCAAATAATGAAGAAATCCGAGCCCGCATGCAGCAAGACCTGGACAACATCCAGTCTTAGGCTCATAAGTGGCAGGTAAAGTTGGTGCCAGAGAAGTGCCAGGCAATGACCATCTCCAACAAGAGAGAGTCCAACCATCTCCCTTTGACATTCAACGGCATTGCCATCCATCGCCGAATCTCCCACCATCAACATCCTGGGGGTCACTATTGACAAGAAACTTAACTGAACCAGCCATAAAAATAGTGTGGCTAAAAGAGCAGGTCAGAGGCTGGGTATTCTGCGGCGAATGACTCAACTCTTCACTCCCCAAAGCCTTTCCACCATCAACAAGACACAAGTCAGGAGTGTGATGGAATACTCTCCACTAGCTTGGATGAGTGCAGCTCCAACAACAGTCAAGAAGCTCGACACCATCCAGGACAAAGTAGCCCGCTTGACTGGCACCCCATCCACCACCCTAAACATTCACTACCTTCACCACCGTCGCACAGTGGCTGCAATGTGTACAATCTACAGGATGCACTGCAGCAACTCGCCAAGGCTTCTTCGACAGCATCTCCCAAACCCATGACCTCTACCACCTCGAAGGACAAGAGGAGCAAGTACATGGGATCAACACCACCTGCACGTTCCCCTCCAAGTCACACACCATCCCGACTTGGAAATATATCGCCGTTCCTTCATCTTCCCTGGGTCAAAATCCTGGAACTCCCTTCCGAACAGCACTGTGGGAGAACCATCGCCACACGGACTGCAGCGCTTCAAGACGGCGGCTCACCATCACCTTTTCAAATGCATTGAGGGATGGACAATAAATGCTGGCCTCGCCAGCGACGCCCACATCCCATGAACGAATAAAAAAAAGTGTCATCAGCAGTAATGTTAGAGTAGAGTCATCACATTTCAAGTTAAGGTCGGGACACTACAAGCAATTTTCGGGTAGGCTCACCGCCGGTAATGTTAGAATAAGGTCTCCATCGGTAATGATAGCGTAGGGTCACCATCAGTAATGTTAGAGTAGAGTCATCACATTTAAAGTTAAGGTCGGGACACCACAAGCAATTTTCGGGTAGGCTCACTGCCGGTAATGTTAGGATAAGGTCACCATCGGTAATGACAGCGTAGGGTCATCATCAGTAATGTAAGAGTAGAGTCACCACCAGTAATGTTAGAGTAGAGTCACCACCAGTAATGTTAGAGTAGAGTCACCACCAGTAAAGTAAGAGTAGAGTCACCACCAGTAATGTTAGAGCAGAGTCACCACCAGTAATGTTAGAGTAGAGTCACCACCAGTAATGTTAGAGTAGAGTCACCACCAGTAATGTTAGAGTAGAGTCACCACCAGTAATGTTAGAATAGGGTCACCACCAGTAATGATAGAGTAGAATCACCACCAGTAATGTTAGAATAGGGTCACCACCAGTAATGTTAGAGTAGAATCACCACAAGTAATGTTAGAATAGGGTCACCACCAGTAATGTTAGAATAGGGTCACCACCAGTAAAGTTAGAGCAGGGTCACCACCAGTAAAGTTAGAGTCGGGTCACCACCAGTAATGTTAGAGTAGGGTCACCACCAGTAATGTTAGAGTAGAGTCACCACCAGTAATGTTAGATTAGAGTCACCACCAGTAATGATAGAGTAGAGTCACCACCAGTAATGTTAGAGTCGGGTCACCACCAGTAATGTTAGAGTAGAGTCACCACCAGTAATGTTAGATTAGAGTCACCACCAGTAATGCTGGAGGAGGGTCACCACCAATAATGTTAGAGTAGGGTCACCGCCAGTAATGTAAGAGTAGGGTCACCACCAGTAATGTTAGAGTGGAGTCACCACCAGTAATGTTAGAGTAGAGTCACCGCCAGTAATGTTAGAGTAGGTTCACCACCAGTAATGTTGGAATAGAGTCAACACCAGTAATGTTGGAGTAGGGTCACCACCAGTAATGTTAGTGTAGAGTCACCGCCAGTAATGTTACAGTAGAGTCAACACCAGTAATGTTGGAGTAGGGTCACAACCAGTAATGTTCGAGTAGATTCACCATCAGTAATGTAAGAGTAGGGTCACCACCAGTAATGTTAGAGTGGATTCACCACCAGTAATGTTGGAGTAGGGTCACCACCAGTAATGTTAGAGTAGATTCACCACCAGTAATGTTAGAGTAGAGTCACCACCAGTAATGTTAGAGTAGGGTCACCACCAGTAATGTTAGAGTAGGGTCACCACCAGTAATGTTAGAGTAGGGTCACCACCAGTAATGCTAGAGTAGAGTCACTACCAGTAATGTTAGATTAGGTTCACCACCAGTAATGTTAGAGTAGGGTCACCACCAGTAATGTTAGAGTAGAGTCACCACCAGTAATGTTAGATTAGGGTGACCACCAGTAATGTTCGAGTAGATTCACCACCAGTAATGTTAGAGTGGAGTCACCACCAGTAATGTTAGAGTAGGGTCACCATCAGCAATGTTAGAGTAGGGTCACCACCAGTAATGTTAGAGTAGGGTCACCACCAGTAATGTTAGAGTAGGGTCACCACCAGAAATGTTAGAGTAGAGTCACCACCAGTAATGTTAGAGTAGGGTCACCACCAGTAATGTTAGAGTAGAGTCACCACCAGTAATGTTAGAGTAGGGTAACCACCAGTAATGTTTGAGAAGGGTCACCATCAGCAATGTTCGAGTAGGGTCAACACGAGTAATGTTAGAGTAGGGTCAACACCAGTAATGTTAGAGTAGGGTCACCACCAATAATATTAGAGTAGGGTCACCATCAGTAATGATCGAGTAGGGTCAACACCAGTAATGTTAGAGTAGGGTCACCACCAGTAATGTTAGAGTAGAGTCACCACCAGTAATGTTAGAGCAGAGTCACCACCAGTAATGTTAGAGTAGAGTCACCACCAGTAATGTTAGAGTAGAGTCACCACCAGTAATGTTAGAGTAGAGTCACCACCAGTAATGTTAGAATAGGGTCACCACCAGTAATGATAGAGTAGAATCACCACCAGTAATGTTAGAATAGGGTCACCACCAGTAATGTTAGAGTAGAATCACCACAAGTAATGTTAGAATAGGGTCACCACCAGTAATGTTAGAATAGGGTCACCACCAGTAAAGTTAGAGCAGGGTCACCACCAGTAAAGTTAGAGTCGGGTCACCACCAGTAATGTTAGAGTAGGGTCACCACCAGTAATGTTAGAGTAGAGTCACCACCAGTAATGTTAGATTAGAGTCACCACCAGTAATGATAGAGTAGAGTCACCACCAGTAATGTTAGAGTCGGGTCACCACCAGTAATGTTAGAGTAGAGTCACCACCAGTAATGTTAGATTAGAGTCACCACCAGTAATGCTGGAGGAGGGTCACCACCAATAATGTTAGAGTAGGGTCACCGCCAGTAATGTAAGAGTAGGGTCACCACCAGTAATGTTAGAGTGGAGTCACCACCAGTAATGTTAGAGTAGAGTCACCGCCAGTAATGTTAGAGTAGGTTCACCACCAGTAATGTTGGAATAGAGTCAACACCAGTAATGTTGGAGTAGGGTCACCACCAGTAATGTTAGTGTAGAGTCACCGCCAGTAATGTTACAGTAGAGTCAACACCAGTAATGTTGGAGTAGGGTCACAACCAGTAATGTTCGAGTAGATTCACCATCAGTAATGTAAGAGTAGGGTCACCACCAGTAATGTTAGAGTGGATTCACCACCAGTAATGTTGGAGTAGGGTCACCACCAGTAATGTTAGAGTAGATTCACCACCAGTAATGTTAGAGTAGAGTCACCACCAGTAATGTTAGAGTAGGGTCACCACCAGTAATGTTAGAGTAGGGTCACCACCAGTAATGTTAGAGTAGGGTCACCACCAGTAATGCTAGAGTAGAGTCACTACCAGTAATGTTAGATTAGGTTCACCACCAGTAATGTTAGAGTAGGGTCACCACCAGTAATGTTAGAGTAGAGTCACCACCAGTAATGTTAGATTAGGGTGACCACCAGTAATGTTCGAGTAGATTCACCACCAGTAATGTTAGAGTGGAGTCACCACCAGTAATGTTAGAGTAGGGTCACCATCAGCAATGTTAGAGTAGGGTCACCACCAGTAATGTTAGAGTAGGGTCACCACCAGTAATGTTAGAGTAGGGTCACCACCAGAAATGTTAGAGTAGAGTCACCACCAGTAATGTTAGAGTAGGGTCACCACCAGTAATGTTAGAGTAGAGTCACCACCAGTAATGTTAGAGTAGGGTAACCACCAGTAATGTTTGAGAAGGGTCACCATCAGCAATGTTCGAGTAGGGTCAACACGAGTAATGTTAGAGTAGGGTCAACACCAGTAATGTTAGAGTAGGGTCACCACCAATAATATTAGAGTAGGGTCACCATCAGTAATGATCGAGTAGGGTCAACACCAGTAATGTTAGAGTAGGGTCACCACCAGTAATGTTAGAGTAGAGTCACCACCAGTAATGTTAGAGTCGAGTCACCACCAGTAATGTTAGAGTAGGGTCACCATCAGTAATGTTAGAGTAGAGTCACCACCAGTAATTTTAGAGTAGGGTCACCACCAGTAATGTTAGAGTAGAGTCACCACCAGTAATGTTCGAGTAGGGTCACCATCAGTAATGTTAGAGTAGGGTCACCACCAGTAATGTTAGAGTAGAGTCACCACCAGTAATGTTAGAGTAGAGTCACCACCAGTAATGTTAGAGTAGGGTCACCATCAGTAATGTTCGAGTAGGGTCACCACCAGTAATGTTAAAGTAGGGTCACCATCAGTAATGTTGGAGTAGAGTTACCACCAGTAATGTTAGAGTGGAGTTACCACCAGTAAGGTTAGAGTAGAGTCACCATCAGTAATGTTAGAGTCGAGTCACCACCAGTAATGTTACAGTAGAGTCATCATCAGTAATGTTAGAGTGGGGTCACCACCAGTAATGTTAGAGTAGAGTCACCACCAGTAATGTTAGAGTAGGGTCACCATCAGTAATGTTAGAGTAGGGTCAACACCAGTAATGTTAGAGTAGGGTCACCACCAGTAGTGTTAGAGTAGAGTCACCACCAGTAATGTTAGAGTAGAGTCACCACCAGTAATGTTCGAGTAGAGTCACCACCAGTAATGTTAAAGTACGGTCACCATCAGTAATGTTAGAGTAGAGTTACAACCAGTAATGTTAGAGTGGAGTTACCACCAGTAAGGTTAGAGTGGAGTCACCATCAGTAATGTTAGAGACGAGTCACCACCAGTAATGTTAGAGTAGAGTCATCATCAGTAATGTTAGAGTGGGGTCACCACCAGTAATGTTAGAGTAGAGTCACCATCAGTAATGTTGGAGTAGGGTCACCATCAGTAATGTTAGAGTAGAGTCACCACCAGTAATGTTAGAGTAGGGTCACCACCAGTAATGTTAGAGTAGGGTCACCACCAGTAATGTTAGAGTAGGGTCACCACCAGTAATGTTAGAGTAGGGTCACCACCAGTAATGTTAGAGTAGGGTCACCACCAGTAATGTTAGAGTAGGGTCACCACCAGTAATGTTAGAGTGGAGTCACCACCAATAATGTTAGAGTAGATTCACCACAAGTAATGTTAGAATAGGGTCACCACCAATAATGTTCGAGTAGATTCACCACAAGTAATGTTAGAGTAGAGTCACCATCAGTAATGTTAGAGTAGAGTCACCAACATAATGTTAGAGTAGAGTCACCACCAATAAAGTTAGAGTAATGTCACCACCAGTCATGTTAGATTAAAATGAGCATCAGTAATTTTAGCCTATGTCACCAACAGTAATGTTCGATTGGAGTTACCACCACTAATGATAGATTCGAGTCACCACCAGTAATGATAGATTAGAGTCACCACCAGTAATGATAGATTGGAGTCACCACCAGTAATGATAGATTGGAGTCACCACTAGTAATGATAGATTAGAGTCACCACCAGTAATGATAGATTAGAGTCACCACCAGTAATGATAGATTGGAGTCACCACCAGTAATGATAGATTGGAGTCACCACCAGTGATGTTAGAGAAGAGTCACCACCAGTGATGTTAGAGTAGAGTCATCATCAGTAATGTTAGAGTAGAGTCACCACCGGTAATGTTAGAGTAGAGTCACCACCAGTAATGTTAGAGTGGAGTCACCACCAGTAATGTTAGAGTAGAGTCACCACCAGTAATGTTAGAGTGGAGTCACCACCAGTAATGTTAGAGTAGAGTCACCACCAGTAATGTTAGAGTAGGGTCACCATCAGTAATGTTAGAGTAGGGTCAACACCAGTAATGTTAGAGTAGAGTCACCACCAGTAATGTTAGAGTAGGGTCACCATCAGTAATGTTAGAGTAGAGTCACCACCAGTAATGTTAGAGTAGGGTCACCGCCAGTAATGTTAGAGTAGGGTCACCACCAGTAATGTTAGAGTAGGGTCATCACCAGTAATGTTATAGTAGAGTCACCACCAGTAATGTTGGGGTAGGGTCACCACCAGTAATGTTAGAGTAGAGTCACCACCAGTAATGTTAGAGTAGGGTCACCACCAGTAATGTTAGAGTAGAGTCACCATCAATAATGTTAGAGTTGCGTCACCACCAGTAATGTTAGAGTCGGGTCACCATCAGTAATGTTAGAGTAGGGTCACCATCAGTAATGTTGGAGTAGGGTCAATACCAGTAATGTTAGAGTAGGGTCACCATCAGTAATGTTAGAGTAGGGTCACCACCAGTAATGTTAGAGTAGGGTCACCACCAGTAATGTTAGAATAGGGTCACCGCCAGTAATGTTGGAATAGAGTCACCACCAGTAATGTTAGAGTAGATTCACCACCAGTAATGTTAGAGTAGAGTCACCACCAGTAATGTTAGAGTAGGGTCACCACCAGTAATGTTGGAGTAGGATCACCACCATTAATGTTAGAGTAGAGTCACCGCCAGTAATGTTAGAGTAGGGTCACCACCAGTAATGTTGGAATAGAGTCACCACCAGTAATGTTAGAGCAGAGTCACCACCAGTAATGTTAGAGTGGAGTCACCACCAGTAATGTTGGAGTAGGGTCACCACCAGTAATGTTAGAGTAGATTCACCACCAGTAATGTTAGAGTAGAGTCACCACCAAAAATGTTAGAGTAGGGTCACGACCAGTAATGTTCGAGTAGATTCACCATCAGTAATGTAAGAGTAGAGTCACCACCAGTAATGTTAGAGTGGAGTCACCACCAGTAATGTTGGAGTAGGGTCACCACCAGTAATGTTAGAGTAGATTCACCACCAGTAATGTTAGAGTAGTGTCACCATCATAATGTTAGAGTACGGTCACCACCAGTAATGTTAGAGTAGGGTCACCATCATAATGTTAGAGTAGGGTCACCATCAGTAATGATCGAGTAGGGTCAACACCAGTAATGTTAGAGTAGGGTCACCAACAGTAATGTTAAAGTAGGGTCACCATCAGTAATGTTAGAGTAGAGTTACCACCAGTAATGTTAGAGTGAAGTTACCACCAGTAAGGTTAGAGTAGAGTCACCATCAGTAATGTTAGAGTCGATTCACCACCAGTAATGTTGGAGTAGTGTCATCATCAGTAATGTTAGAGTAGAGTCACCACCAGTAATGTTAGAGTGGACTCACCACCAGTAATGTTAGAGTAGGGTCACCATCAGTAATGTTAGAGTAGATTCACCACCAGTAATGTTAGAGTAGGGTCACCATCATAATGTTAGAGTACGGTCACCACCAGTAATGTTAGAGTCGGATCACCACCAGTAATGTTAGAGTAGGGTCACCATCATAATGTTAGAGTAGGGTCACCATCAGTAATGATCGAGTAGGGTCACCACCAGTAATGTTAGAGTAGGGTCACCATCAGTAATGTTAGAGTAGGGTCACCACCAGTAATGTTAGAGTAGGGTCACCACCAGTAATGTTAGAGTAGGGTCACCACCAGTAATGTTAGAGTGGAGTCACCACCAATAATGTTAGAGTGGATTCACCACAAGTAATGTTAGAGTAGAGTCACCACCATAATGTTAGAGTAGAGTCACCACCAGTAAAGTTAGAGTAATGTCACCACCAGTCATGTTAGATTAAAATGAGCATCAGTAATTTTAGCCTATGTCACCACCAGTAATGTTAGATTGGAGTCACCACCACTAATGATAGATTGGAGTCACCACCAGTAATGATGGATTGGAGTCACCACCAGTAATGATAGATTAGAGTCACCACCAGTAATGATGGATTGGAGTCACCACCAGTAATGATAGATTGGAGTCACCACTAGTAATGATAGATTAGAGTCACCACCAGTAATGATAGATTAGAGTCACCACCAGTAATGATAGATTAGAATCACCACCAGTGATGTTAGAGAAGAGTCACCACCAGTGATGTTAGAGTAGAGTCACCACCAGTGATGATAGATTGGAGTCACCACCAGTAATGTGGAGTCGGGGCACCACCAGTAATCTTAGAGTTGATTTTCCACCAGTAATGTGAGAGTACGGTCTCTCCCACCAGTGGTAGAGCACTGTTAACCGAATAATATGAGAGTAAATTCACCGCCTGTCATAATCACAGTACAATCCAATTTTATTGATGTAATGCATGAGTTTAGATTTCGATGAATTAATGTAAGGCCCCAAGAACCTAAAGCAGTCTCCGGAATGGACGTTCCCATCAGTGATCACAGAGCGTGCGCAGATCTCATTCCCTCTGGGATTACCATCCGTGCATTAACTTGAATGGATGGAGTTTCTTGGACTGGGCTGCACAATTTCCCATTGGCGGCCCAGGCGCACTGAGGCGGCAAATCTCTCTTTGTTTGTTAAGTGACTGTAACAAACGCCAATTATAGTGTAATCTGATTTTCGCACCGGAGCACCGATTGCCCTATAAAGGGGAAGCATTTACCGATCGCATATACACTCCGATCGGAGCCTTAAATCCGGACAGAATTCACTCAGTCTTCAAAAAATGGAACGGCCAACAATACTCCAGATAAAGGATATTTATTACCCTATTCTCGCATCCTTTGCTGTTCCCGGTAAGTCAATGTATTCTGTTGTTTAATAGCTGTTGTCTATCTTACTGTTAATGATCATGCAACAGATTCCCAGAATGTCCTCATTGCAGAGTCTCTTATCCACCTGGAGAAGATGGTGAATATCAGCGAGAATCCTCCCTGTTCTCCCGGCCGGTGAGGTGCTGTTCTGGTCGGTAGATGATGGGCACTGTACGCTCAACTATCCTCGCTGTACTGAGAGAGGGCGAGGCTGAACCCCCGACCCCTCCAACTGTACATAGATCACTAAAGGATGTGTTTCTGAGTGTCAATGGTCAACATTTCATTTATACCATTGTTCTCTGTCTGATTTAAGTTGATAATTCCTCTGACTGTATCCGCCTCCACCCAACAGGGGACTTTGAGCGATATTTGGAGAAATAATTGCAGCTCCCCTCACCTCGGCTGCAAAGAATCTTCGCGGTTCCACCAGTTCCTGCTCTGTTACTGAGCAGCCGAGTGGGTGAAGGGGAACAAATCACAATTACCTAACCAAATATAGAGGGTTCAAGGCTACCCATGTCGGTATTTATAAGGCTCAAAGAGACCTTATCTGAAGAAAGGCATTCTCATAGTATTCTCGCATATGCATACTATTAATAATCGCCCTCTCGACCGAAATACTTACCTCTTCTCCCACTTTCTTACAGCGAATCTAGTGACAATCGTGATTCTTTCCAGAGGAAATTGCGGCCTCTCCAAATGTATCTCAGTCTACATGGTGGCCATGGCAACAGCAGATCTCCTGGTCATGATCTTCAATGTAATAGTGTATCACATTTTCAGTAAACTCTTTCCACTTTCAGTCCTGTCCTATACTGCTGTGTGTACGTTCATTGTGTACATGCAATGTATCGCCCTGGATATATCGGTGTGGTTTACAGTCTCGTTCACATTTGACCGATTTGTAGCTATTTGTTGTAAGAAATTTAAAACAAAGTATTGCACATTGAGAACTGCGGCGGCAGTTTTAACAACTGTCGCTGTCCTTTTGTGTTTAGATAACGTCCCCTATTGGTTTGCATATGAACCTGAACGAATTATTAACAATATTCACTGGGGTTGCCTCCCCAGAGTGGAATTTTTAACATCGCCTGAAGGTGTTGCATACAACTCCTTTGAAAGTGTTTTAGTTCCATGGATTCCTTTTGCTTTGATGTTGCTGTTTAATTGTTTGACAGTCAGGCGTATTTTGGTGGCCAGTAGAGCCCGCAGGGGACTCCGGGGTCACAGCAGTGAGAACCAGAGTGATCCAGAGATGGAGAACCGAAAGAAATCCATCATTCTACTGTTCACTGTGTCGGGCTCTTTTATGCTGTTGTGGCTGACATCCGCCGTGAGCTTTTTAACTACCAGACTGACAAACACAGAACAATACCTAATCGATCATGCAAGCCCTGCGTATATCGCCACTGAAGCCGGCTATCTGCTCATGTATTTCAGTTCCTGTACAAACACGTGTATTTATGCAGCTACCCAAACTAAATTCAGGGAAGAGCTGAAGAAGTTGGTGAAATCTCCTTGGACATTTCTTCTGACATTGGTTAAATAAATGAAAAATCAAACCAAAGCTTCCTGTCCTAACTGCAGCTCAATTACAGACCGTGCTGAATTTTAGAATGGCCGTCAGGATTATTCTTCTGAAAATGAATAGGGATCAGAAAACATTTCTTCCATTTTGTGCCGTTTGTTTGATGTCGGCAGCTTTCCCCGGGTGAACAGAATCGTTTCCAGGTAAAACAGCCCACTTCTTGCTCAAGATTCAAAGAGAACAGTCCTGATTGAGTTTCAGCAATGGAGTAGAACATGTGGGCGTCAGCGTTAACTGCCTTACACGGCAGGGACTGGAATGATGCCCAGTTTTGTTAATAGTTCAAGCTTTAGTGTAGAAACAATAAAGGCTGTTACAATCGTGGTTATTTGTAATTCCTCTGTAATCTCGGTGTGAATGTTGCAGGCGCTGGTCTCCCCATCAGACACCGCTCCCCATTAACTCCTGGCCCAATGGAACGGGGCTCCAGTCCCCTGATAAGTGATGTCATGATGGAGGCAGTCGGAACGTGACTCCTCAATGTGACATTAGGCATCTTTGTTTACAGATTTTTATTAAAATCTCAACTGATCATTAAAATGTTGGAATGTTAAAACAGGAGAACAGACCATTCGACTCAACCAATCCCTGTGGGAGTTTACCCTCCACCCGAGCAAATAGTTCCAATCACTTTACCCTCTCGGTCTCAACATCCCTTCAACCTATTTTATTCATCCGTCTATACAATTTAATCTTGAATATTGACATAATTTATGCCTCCCTGAATTCCAAAGCCTCACAGCTCTCCACATGAAAAGGTTTCTCTTGCACTCAGTTCTAAATCTCTCACATTTATTCTTGTATTTACAACTGTTAATTCTTGATCCCCCAACGAATGGAAGCAGTCTGCTTCTATCCACCATGTCCTGTCCCTTCTTAACTTAAATCACCTAGACACAACTAGCCAAAAGACATCAATCTGGTATCAATACACAATCTAGTGAAAGTCAGGACATTTTGGGTAAGGTCCTTTAATGATAGCTTTCTCTTGGAGATCGTGGTGTCCTCACTTGTCCTGAACGATGGGAAGAATGTATTTGATAGTTTGGTCACTACCTGATAGATCGGTACCGTGCAGGGGGAGATTCTAGTCACAAACCTCCAGACCCCCCCCCCCCGATCTATTGATAGATAACCAGAAAGGGCAGGAATGGCTTGTATCGGATGTCTGGTGCTGCCTGATCTTGGGATATCGCGGTGTGTTCAGAAGTGACGTGTTGCGTGTGAAGCAACCAGCATGCAATATGCATGATGAAGATACCCTGAAGAACGGGTCCAAGACATGGTCAGTCATGCTGACAACACCACTACAGGAAATGGTTAGTGTGGGTCTGGAGAGTGAGAACATATGAAAAACCAATGGGTCGATATCTGCACAAAAGAATAGATGGAAGTAAATGTACGATGCTGATGGGATATTGTTCAGTGTTGATCTTAAACACACTAACACCAACAGAGAGGGCACTGTAAGGAAAGCGTTCATCAGACTGTCCTCAAATCTGCTAATGTTAGACTGTATTAGTTTCTGCTGTTAAGCAGGAAAGCATCAGTCAATTTAAAGTACCACTGGACTGTTGGGCCAGGGATAACCCTGCAGCTAAGGTCAGTTTCAGGATGAAGTAATAAGAGGTTTAATTGCAGACATGCCATTGTTTACTGAATCATAAATTTTAGAGAAATTCAATCATTTCAAACCAACGTGAGAAAGGAGTTAGTTCTACAAATATCTCGGCATACGTCATAATTTCTGATCGGTATGTATGTTACAGATACAAAGACAGACTTAAAATTAAATGTTTCATTTGGTAGAATTGCAATTCTATGGATCAAGAGTGAAACTACTGACAAGATAACGAACTATGGGAGTTATACTTGTTCACCCAACGGAAAAAGAGCTCGTTATAAGGAAAACTATCGCAATTAATAAAGGATACGTCAATTATATTCTCCTTATATAGAGTTTTATTTCAACACTCGTATAATTATGTAATCATAGAATCATAGAAAGGCTACAGCACGGAAGGAGGCGATTCGGCCCATCGAGTCCGTGCCGAGTCTATGCAAGAGCAATCCATCCAGTCCCACACCCCCACCCTATCCCCGTAGTCCTGCAATTTTCTTCCTTTCAAGTAATATCCAGTTCTCTTTTGAAGGCCGTGATTGAATCAGCCTCCACCAACCCCTCTGGCGGTGCATTCCAGATTCTAACCACTCGCTGTGTGAAAAGCTTTTTCTCAAATCACCTTTGGTTCTTTTGCCAATCACTTTATTCTATTTCTAAATGAACAGTTACTGTGTTCCCTCCATATTCCACTTTATTCTATTTCTAATGCAACAGTTACTGTGTTCCCCCTATATTCCACTGTATTCTATTTCTAATTAAACAGTTACTGTGTTCCCCCTATATTCCACTGTATTCTATTTCTAATTAAACAGTTACTGTGTTCTCCCTACAATCCAATTTATTCTATTGCTAATTGAACAGTTACCGTGTTCCCTCCATATTCCACTGTATTCTATTTCTAATTGAACAGTTACTGTGTTCCCTCCATATTCCACTTTATTCTATTTCTAATTGAACAGTTACTGTGTTCCCTCTATATTCCACTTTATTCTATTTCTAATTGAACAGTTACTGTGTTCCCTCAATATTCCACTTTATTCTATTTCTAATTGAACAGTTACTGTGTTCCCTCAATATTCCACTTTATTCTATTTTTAATTCAACAGTTACTGCTTTCCCTCTATCTTCCACTTTATTCTTTTTCCAATTGAACAGTTACTATTTCCCGTATATTGCATTTCATTCTATTTCTAATTGAACAGTTACTGTGTTCCCGCTATATTCCACTTTATTCTATTTCTAATTAAACAGTTACTGTGTCCCCTCTATATTCCACTTTATTGTGTTTCTGATTAAACAGTTACTGTGTTCCCTCTATATTCCACTTTATTCTATTTCAAATTGAACAGTTACTGTGTTCCCCCTTTATTCCACTTTATTCTATTTCTAATTAAACAGTTATTGTGTTGCCCTAAATTCCACTGCCCTCTTCTTGCAATTAAACAATTGCTGTGTTCAATTAAATTCGTCTATCCTCCAGTTTTATTGATACGGATTGGGAAAAATGCCTGTTCCACAGATTTGCAGAGATCGACCACTCACTCACTGAAATAATATTTCCACAATTTAGTTTTGAATTTACCCCCTTCAAGCGCAGGCCCTGTCCTCTGGTTCTACTGTTATGAACGAGATGAAAACAGCTTGTTATGCTTTACATTATCTCGTAGATTAACCGGACACACTCGCACACACTCTACAGGGGAGACGAAAGAGGCGGAACAGGTGAGCGCGGAAGCATAGAGGGAGAGGAGAGAAGGGAGGAGCGAAAGGGGGAAGAGGGGAAGAAGTGGGGAAGGAGAGTAGCAGGGGGAAGGGGAACAGAGGGATGTGGAAAAAGCAGGGGGAAGGGGTGAAGCAGGGGAAAGGACGGAAACAGGGGTAAGGGGAGAGAAGCAGTGAGAGGAGAGCAGAGCTAGGGGGAAAGCGAGAATCAGAGAGAACGGTAGAAACGGGGAGAAGGGGAGAAACGGGGAGAAGAGGAGAAGGGCAGGAGCAGGTGAAGGGGAGAAGCCGGTGAACGGGAGAAGCCGGGGGAAGGGGAGAGAAGCAGGGGGAAGGGGGAAGAACCATGGGGAGGAGAGAAGAGCCCGGGGGAAAGGGAGAAACAGGAGGAAGAGGGGAGGGGAGCAGCAGGGGAAGGGAGGAGCAGGGAGAAAGAGCGGAGCAGGGGGAAGGGGAGAAGCAGGCGGCAGGGGAGGAGCAGGGAGCAGCGGAGAAGCGGAGGGAACGGG
This sequence comes from Heptranchias perlo, assembly GCF_035084215.1. Lineage (NCBI taxonomy): Eukaryota > Metazoa > Chordata > Chondrichthyes > Hexanchiformes > Hexanchidae > Heptranchias > Heptranchias perlo. The sequence goes on along the minus strand of NW_027139484.1, from coordinate 7,986,496 downwards.
ATTTGTTGAAGAGCAGAAAGCAGACAGTTGAGATAAACGGGTCATTTTCAGGTTGGAATGATGTAAGTATTGGGGTGATGCAAGGATCAGTGCTTGAGCCTCAGCTATTTACAATATATATTAATGACTTAAATGAAGGGACCGAGTGTAATGTATCCAAGTTTGCTGATGATACAAAGCTCGGTGGGAAAGTAAACTGCAAGGAGGACACAAAGAGTCTGCTAAGAGATATCGACAGCTTCAGTGGGTGGGCAAGAAGGTGGCAGAATGAGTTTTATGTGGGGAAATGTGAGGATATTCACTTTGGGAGCAAAAATAGAGAAAAACAGAATATTTTTCAAATGGTTAGAAGCTATTGGTGTTCAAAGGGATTTGGATGTCCTTGTGCATGAAACACAGAAAGTTAACATGCAGTTACAGCAGGCAATTAGGAAGGCAAATGATATGTTGGCCTTTATTGCAAGGCTTTGGTGTACAAGAGTAAGTAACTGTTGCTGTAATTGCACAGGGCGTTGGTGTGGCCACACTGGATTACTGTGAGAAGTTTTGATCTCCTTATCTAAGGAAGGATATATTTGCCTTAGAGGCGGTGCAACGAAGGTTCACTCGATTAATTCCAGGGATGAGAGGGTTGTCCGATGAGGAGAGATTGAGTAGAACGGGCCTATACTTTCTGGAGTTTAGAAGAAGGAGAGGTGATCTCATTGAAACATATAAGTTTCTGAGAAGGCTTGAAATGATAGATGCTGAGAAGATGTTTTCCATGGCTGGAGAGTCTAGAACTAGGCGGCTTAGTCTTAAGATAAGGGTTTGGCCATTTAAGACTGAGAGGAGGAGGATTTTTTTCAAGCAGAGCGTTGAGAATATATGGAATTCTCTACCCCAGAGGGCTGTGGATGCTAAGTCATTGAATATATCAAAGACTGCGATCGATAGATTTTTGGACTCTCGGGAATTGAGGGATGTGGGGGTTGGGCGGGAAAGTGGAGTTGAGGTCGAACATCAGCCATGATCTGGTTGAATGACGGAGCAGGATCGTGGGGCTGTATGGCCCACCCCTGCTCCTATATCTAACGTTCTTTTGTTCTTTAGTTTGATGGGAGTGATTAGTGACAATGCGGATATTTCCGGTTTGTGTTCAACCCATGACGTCACATGCGCCGTGCCACCTGATGACTTCACTCGCAGCGCGTGTTTAAAAGCTACGGCTCCGTTAGTGACCGCTTGCAATGACGTCACTCTCAGCATTCTCGTTGAATGAAATGCGCTCTCACTGAACCAACCTTAGAGCTCACAATATGTAAAATAGTCAATGCGGTAGATTTATCAAATTCAGCCTCAGAGAAATGGTTGTCGCTCCCCGCATGATCTTGCAGTGCCCGTTCATGGGGCCACATATTTGAAGGAGCCCACAAGTCAATTACCGGGCTGGCCTGGCTTGGAGTTTTTTTCAGAGTCAAAGCGAGGTGGGAGGCTGCTCAATGTGGAGGCCTCACTCCCCCAGGAGGCGGGAGTTTGGTGGGAGTTTTTACAGATGATGCTGATAACATTCGACAAGGTTCCATATAAGGGACTGTTAAAGAAAGTGAGAGCACATAGAACGTGAGACAACCTAATGGCTTGAATGGGGAATTGATTAGTAATTAGGAGACAGAGAATAGGAATAATGGATATATTCTCAAATTGGCAGGATGTGACTTGGTGATCTATTCTGGGACCACGGCTTTTCACTATATTTATCAACGACTTGGGTGAAGGAACAGCTGTATATCTAAGTTTGCTGATGAAACTAAGTGAGGTGTAACAGTAAATAGTGCAGATGGGAGCAGAAAGTTGCAAAGGGACATTGATAGATTAAGTGAGTGGGCAAAACTGTGGCAGATAGAGTTCACGTGGGACCTAAGAAAGACAGTCAGAGAATGTTCTAAATGGTAATAAGCTCGGAACTGTGGATGAGCAGGGAGATTTCGGGGTCCGAGTACAGAAATCACTAAAAGCTAATGGACAGATACAAAAAAAATTAAAAGGCTAAGGGAATGTTGGCCTTTATCTCGAGAGGACTGGAATGCAGAGGGGTAGAAGTTATATTACAGCTGTACAGAGCTCTGGCTAAACAGCATCTGGAGTATTGTGTTCAGTTCTGGGCACCACACCTCCGGAAAGATAGACTGGTCTTGCAGGGGGTGCAGCACAGATTCAACAGAATGATACCGGGACTAAAAGGTTTCAATTATAAGGACAGATTGCATAAACCAGTATTTTATTCCCTTGAGCATAGAAGATTAAAGGTTGATCTAATTGGGGTGTTTAAGATGATTAAACGATTTAATTAGGGTAGATGGAGAGTCCAGAACAAGGGGCATGACCTTAAAAATAGAGGCAAGGCGGTCGGGGTGACGTCAGGAAGCACGTCTTCACAAAAAGCGTAGTGGGAATCTGGAACTCTCTCCGCCCTAAAATGCTGTTGAGGCTGGGGGTCAATTGATAATTTCAACACTGAGACTGATAGATTTTTGTTAGGCAAGAGTATTAAAGGGTCTGGAACCAAAGCAGGTAGATAGAGTTAAGATACAGATCAACCATGATCAATAACAACAACAACTTGCATTTATATAGCGCCGTTAACGTAGTAAAATGTCCTAAGGTGCTTCATAGGAGCGATTGTCAAACAATATTTAACACCGAACTACACAAGGAGATATTAGGACAGGTGACCAAAAGCTTGTTCAAAGAGGTAGATTCTAAGGACCGTCTTAAAGGAGGAGAGAGAGGTGGAGAGGCGGAGAAGTTTAGGGAGGGAATTCCAGAGCTTGGGGCCGAGGCAGCTAAGGGCAGAATTGGAGGAGCACAGAGATCTCGGAAGGTGGTAGGGGTGGAGGTGTTTGCAGAGATAGGGAGGGGAGAGGCCATGGAGGGATTTGAAAACAAGGATGAGAATTTTAAAATTGAGGCGTTCCCCGACCGGGAGCCAATGTAGATTAGCGAGCACAGGGGTGATGGGTGAAAGGGACTTGATGCAAGTTACGATATGGGCAGCAGGGTTTTGTAAGAGGTAATGCATATGGAGGGTGTAAGATGGGAGACCGGCCAGGAGAGCATTGGAATAGTCAAATCTAGAGGTGACAAGGGCATGGATGAGGCTTCAAGCAGCTGATGAGCTGAGGCAGGTGCGGAGACGGGCGATGTTATGGAGGTGGAAACAGGTGAAGGAGCAGATATGTGGTCAGAAACTCATCTCAGATCTCCAAGGTTGTGAACAGTCTGGTTCATCTTCAGACAGTGGCCAGGAAGAGGGATGGAGTCAGTGGCTAGGGAATGGAGTTTGCAGCGGGGACCAAAGACAATGGCTACAGTCTTCCCAATTTTTAGTTGGAGGAAACTTTTGCTCATCCAGTACTGGATGTCGGAGAAGCAGTGTGGCAAATGAGAGACAGTGGACGGGTCGAGGGAGGTGGTTGTGAGGTAGAGCTGGGTGTCGTCATTGTACATATGGAATCTGACGTTGTGTTTTCGGATGATGTCGCCGAGGGGCAGCGTGTAGATGAGAAATAGGAGGGGAGCAAGGATAGATCCTTGGGGAACTTCAGAGGTAACGGTGGAGGAGAGGGAAGAGAAGCCATTACAGGTGATTTTTTGGCTACGACTGAATAGATAAGAATGGAACCAGGGGAGCGCAGTCCCACCCAGCTGGACGATGGAGGAGAGGCGTTGGAGGAGGATGGTGTGGTCAACCATGTCAAAGGCTGCAGACAGGTCGAGAAGGATCAGGAGGGATATTTTACCATCGTCACCGTCACATAGGATGTCATTTGTGACTTTAATAAGGGCCGTTTCAGTAACGTAGCAGGGACGGAAACCTGATGGGAGGGATTCACACATGGAGTTGAGGGAAAGATGGGCACGGATTTGAGAGGTGACAATATGTTCTAGGAGTTTGGAGAGGAAAGGGAGTTTGGAGATGGGGCGGTAGTTTGCAAGGAAAGAAGCGTCAAGGTAGTTTTTTGAGGAGAGTCTTGATGACGGCGGATTTGAAGTGGAGGGGGACAGTTACTAAGGAGAGGGAACCGTTTACAATATCAGCAAACATGGGGCCCGGGAAGGGAATTTGGGTGGTCAGCAGTTTAGTGGGAATAGAGTCGAGGGAGCAGGAAGTGGGTCTCATGGTCAAGATGAGCACGGAGAGGGTATGAGGGAAGACAGGAGAGAAACAAGAGAAAGATGTGAGTTCAGGGCTAGGGCAGGGGGAGCCGGAGCGGAAATTTGGCTTGGTGGGCTGAGGGAAGGGAGGCAGCTGAACGGATGGTCTCAATCTTAGTGACAAGGAATCCATGACCTCCTCACACTTTACGTTGAAGGTGAGGGTGGAGGGGGCTGGGGAGAGGGGTTGCAGAAGATGGTTTGTGGTGGAGAAGAGAAGCCGGGGTTATCTTTGCATTCCAGGGTGATCCTGGAATACTGAGCTTTGACAGAGGAGAGCAGGACCCGATAGTGCCCGAAAGAAGGCCCAAAAGAAGGAGATATTGGGAGGGATGACAAAAGCTTGGAGCAAGAGATGGGTTTCATGGAAGGTCTGAAAGAAGGAACGAGCTTGCCTTTTATAGCGCCTTTCAAGGCCTCAGGACGTCACAAAACAGTCAATGAAGTGTAGTCACTCTCGCAATGTAGGAAACGTGACAGCCAATTTGTACACAGCAAGATCCCACACATTTCACTGAGATAAATGACCAGAAAATCAGTTTCAGTAATGTTTGTTGAAGGATAATTATTGGCCAGGACACCGGGGAGAACTCCCCTGCACTATTTTGAATATTGCCGGGTGATCTTTTACACCTACCTGAGAGGGCAGATGGGCCCTCGCTTTCATGTGTCCGACAAAAGTCGGTACATCCGACATTGCTGTGCTGCCTCAGTACTCACCCATCTACAGCACTGCGCTCCTTGAGTACTGCCACTCGAACAGTACTGTGCTCATTCAATACTGACCCTCCGACAGCACTGCGCTCCCTCAGTACTGACCTTCCGAAAGCACTGCCTCCCTCAATCGTGACCCTCCGACAGCATTGCACTCCCTCAGTAGTGACCCTCGACAGCATTGCACTCCCTCAGTAGTGACCCTCCGACAGCACTGTGCTCCCTCAGTATTGACCCTCCGACAGCACTGCACTCCCTCAGTAGTGACCCTCCGACAGTGCTGCGCTCCCTCAGTACTTACCAATGCATCCAATTATGCTGACGCTACAAGGCTAGGTTGGAAAGTAAGCTGATAGGAGGACATAAAGAGTCCGCAAAGCGATATAGACAGGTTCAGTGAGTGGGCAAAAGGTTGCACATGGAGTATAATGTGGAGAAATGTGAGGTTATTCACTTTGGTCGGAAGAATAGAAAAAACAGTATGTTTTTGAAATGATGAGAAACGAAAAAATGTTGGTGTTCAGAGAGATTTTGATGTCCTTGTCCACGAAACACAGGAAGTTAATTGACCTGCACGTACAACAAGCAATTGGGAAGGCAAATGGTATGATGGAATTTATTGAAAAATGTTTGGAGTACAAGAGCTAGGAAGTCTGGCTACCATTGTACAGAGCTTTGGTGAGATCATTTCTGGACTACTGTGTACAGTATTGGTCTCCTTATCTAAGGAAGGATATACTTGCCTTAGTGGCGGTGCAACAAAGGTTCACTAGATTGATTCCTGGGGTGAGAGGGTTGTCCTCTGAGGAGAGATTGAGAAGAATGGTTCCATATTCTCTGATAATTTAGAAAAATGAGAGGTCATCTCATTGAAAGGTATACAATTCTTAGACGGCTTGACAGGGTAAATGCGGAGAAGCCGTTACCCCTGGTTCGAGAGTCGAGAACATAGTCTAAGGATAAGGGGTCTGCCATTTAGGACTGAGATGTGGAGGAATTTCTTCTACCTCTGAGGACTGTGGATGCTCAGTCATTTAACACATTCAAGACTGAAATCAATAGATTTTTGGATTCCAATGGAATCGAGGATTGGGCGGAAAGGTGGAGTTGAGCTCGAAGATCAGCCATGATCTTATTAAATGGCAGAGCAAGCTCGATGGGTCGTATGGCCTAATCCTGCTCCTATGTCTTATGTACTTATGACCCTCCGACAGTTCGGTGCTCCCTCCGACAGTACTGCGCTCCCTCAGTACTGCACTGCATTGTCAGCCTGGATTATGTGTTCAAGTTTCTGGAGTGGGACTTGAACACACAATCTTCTGTTTCAGATGTGAGACTGCTACCACTGAGCCACTGCTGACACTTGAAAGGAGGAGCGGGAGATGGAGGAGCTTAGGGTGGATATGGATGAAGGCACAGCTGTCAAAAGTAAGGCAAATGGACTGCGGATGCACAAGCGGCTGCAGGTGGAGGAGCAGAATGTTTTGGAGGGGCTGTCGGACTGGATGAGGTGACAGAGATAGGGAGGGGTGAGGTTCTGATGGATTTTAAGTTGTCAGATAGGATACAAATAAACTACAGGATTATGAGACTGGAATCCAATGCAGTTCAGAAAGGGCTTGGGTGATTGGTGAACGACTCAACAATCAATAAAACAGGGATTGTTGTGGAATTCGTAGCTAGGATGTGGAGCCACAGATCAGGACTGGACAATTTTTAACTGGAGGGTATTGAGGCTCAACTCAAACAGGATGTGGGTCTGACGTCACAAAGACATTGGAAGGGTCAAGAGAGGCGGTGGTTTTGTCAGCGTCCATCTGAAAGCTGGTCCGTGTCTGTGGACTGTGTCACCAAAGGGCAGCATGTAGATGAGGAAGAGGAGGGAGCCAAGGATCGAACCTTTAGAAACATCAGAGATAACGGTAATCGGGTGGGAAGAGAAGCTTCTCCTGGTTCTGATCAGAAAGCTGAGTGGAACCAAGTGAGTGTAGTCCGAATAAAAGAGGCCAGTGTCCGATGAATGAGGTCATTGGTGGGTTAGCTGTCGGTGTGGAGATGGGAAGGGGTGGGCCATGGAGGGATTTAAACCAATGGATGAGAATTATAAATTTAAGGGATATGGAACTGGGAGCCAGTGAGGGTCAATGAGGCCGAGCAGGACCTGGTGCTGGTTGGACACGGACAACAGAGTTTTGGACGAGCTCATGTTTTTGGAAGGTGGAGGTTGGGTGTCCAGCCAGGAGTGCATTGGAGTGATGGAGTCTGGAGAGGAAAGATGTATTGATGAGGGTTTCAATGGCAATGGGCTGAGGAAGGAATGGAGGCGGATGAGGGAATCACGGGGCTTTGTGATTGAGGTCACTTCGGGTCATGAGCTCAGCTCGGTTTTACACGGGAACAATTCTACGGGAGCCGTTAACCAATATAGAATAAACGGGTAAACATCTGCAGTAAAATAGCGGAGAGAGGAATGTCAATGGGATACGTTCAGTATCCGTCCCCTAATATCACCCACAGTCTTTTCTAGGCTGCAATCCTCAATCTGCCCTTTAACTGTGCCCGTGTCAGAGACTCACAATTCATATTTTAACTGGGAAGCTGCAGGAATAGAGTGAAACGGGTCTGCTCGTATCCCTGGATTCAGTCTATACTGCGGAGAATCGGTTACATTTATAAATGAATCACCAGGATTGAACATGGTCAATAAAATTATATAAAAATTGTAAATGGAGCCGCTCATTATTATTGGATCAGTCCTGTATGAGAACAGATTTAAACTTTATTCCTGAGAGAGATCTGATTAAGATAATGACCTGGACTTTGAGATGTTTGTATTATATCCACCACATTATTCACATCAGAGTCAAAGCTGCTGATATAATGTGTTTGTTAAACTGACTGCAACTGATAGCAATGGTCAGGTGTATAACCGTGTCAGTGGAGACTTATCCCGTGTATAAATCAGGGCTTGTTGGAATGGATCAGCTCAGAGTGCCTGCTGGAGCTTTGGCTTCCAGGCCAACAGAAGTCAGTGCTTCTCACAGAAATGGAATATCCAGTAATCTATCAGATAGAACGAATTTATTATCCTGTTCTTGCAGCATTTGGAGTGCCAGGTAAGCCATATCCCAGCTGGTAATGGTGTAAATCGGTGTTAACTCTGTTGCTGTACTTTGCAAATTATATTTTCTCCCTGCATGTTTTACACAATCGCCTCTTCTGTTCTATTGGTTGAATGATGGAATGTGTTAAGTCTCTTTCGATCTTGCAGGAGCTGCATTATATCCGGAATGATTTTTGTGTATCCAATCCTCGCTTTGTTACTGGATTATTCTCTGTACTGAATGTATTGTTGAACAATGGTATGTCCTTATCTTCTAAAAATTCGGTCTTGAAGGAGTTACATTTTATCTGTAGTGCCCTTTCTATATCCAAGCACGGCATTGTTATTGGAATAATTACTGTACTGAATGTATTGGAGTCAGTTGTCTGGTCTAAGAGTTGCTATCAGACCATCAGAAGGTGTTAATAGTTTCATCGTGTGGAACTCACCGGTCCTGGAATATGTTTTCATCAATGTGTTTTCAGTGATTGATAATGAGACAGCTCACGGTCTCAGTGTTACAAGGAGGGAGCGCAGTGTCTTCCCTCCCAAATAACATGCTTCAGTTTAACAGGGATTTCAATTAGTTATCACTGTTATGAAATATTATTTCATTATCTGTGCATCTGACGCCGCTTCAGATCTCTGGTTACTGAACTGAGGTTTCTGCTGATTATTTCACATCTCCTCCTCTGCTTCACTGTGGATGAATTCATTGACTGTCACTGGACTTAATTGTAGAAAGACATGTTTTGATGTTATGATGTTTCAGTTTGCACTGTCCCTTTTGGAATCAGGAGCCCTTCTATGTATCTTTCGATTGTAAGTGTGATCTTGGCGTTTTGTTAATTGAACAATCCCGCCATCTATCACTTTACTTTATAATTACGGGTGAAGGAATCTCAATGATTTTGCGATCTGTCTGGAAGAGGCATTTGATTCAGTTTATTCCATGATTTGTGGAAGAAGTGAACAGTGTAGGTTAACAGGTGCAGAATTGAATGATCTGTAGAAATATTAAACTATTACACAGAGGCTTCACTATTTAACAAACGAACACTGAGAATAGGATCGGTGGAACACGGGGCTGGTGAACAGAATGCAGACACAGGATGATAGGATTTAATCGGAAATGAAAATGGACTTGAGAAAGAGAATAGAGTGAGTGATAGAGAGGGCGACTGAGAGGGAAAGCGAGAGGCTGTGATGTGAATAATTCATCAGAATGAACTGCTGAAACTTCCAGTAAAATTAAACAGAGAAAATGTGATTTAAAGGTGTTATTATGATGTTGTCAGATTGGGTGAGTTTTTATTGTGGGACTCGCTCCTTATGTTTATATCCCTGTCAGGACCTCAGTCTGTTTTTGTGAATGTTCCTTGTTTTCCAACTTAACACTAAACATAATTAAAATTTACTTCAAGAATAGAATCAGAAATTTCATGATCATAATGAATTATTCGGATTCTGTATTTTCAAAGCTCGGCTGAATTCAATAACAACGTGGTTGATTTTATTAAAACTTTTCAATTTAAGTTTAATTGAATGTGTAAATTAAATTAATGTAAGACATGTTATACTCAACAAGTTTCCTGACAACAATAACAATAGAAATGAACTGTTGAATGTATTAGTTGCATTGTGTTCGTAGGACCAAGAGATGAGATTTCCTCTCACACTCTGCTGCAGTCTCTGCCTGTGAATCCCAGCCTCTCCTCTCACTGCAATGAGTCTTCTGTCTCCTTATCCATTCATTCAGTTTTTCCGTTTTCCCAAACTACCTGCCCCTCATTCCCCTCCAGCTCCGACACGTTTATATAAACTACTCTTTTCCTTGTCTCCCTCCCAACCTCACTCACTGTCAGCTGTCTTAACACAGAGCAACACACAAGCTGCACTTCTCCCTGTCTCCTCACCTTCTCCACCCTTCCCTTTCTTTCCCCGTCCGTCTGGAGGCCAAACCCGGCTTTAATCTGCTGGATTCCAGGTGTGTAAAACCATTCCTCCCTCCCCGATAGGCACCGAGCCCTCACTCAGCCCTTCCAGTGGATCCGGTGCTCACTTTATTCACTTTCTCTATCCATCTCCCAATTCATTATTGATCATTGTGTTTAAAAACATCTCTCTGCCCGAAAGCGCTGCCCAGGTCAATCAATCACTTTCCACCCTTCGATGCAGAAACAAAGCTGGAAATTTCACCCCAGATCCTCTCAAACTGCTGCTTTGGCTCCAGGTCTGATCAGTAATTTCTCTGCTTCCTTTTCTCTCTCTTACAGTTAACTTGGTGGCGATTGTGATCCTGTCCCGAGGAAAGTGCGGTCTCTCCAAATGTATCAGTGTCTACCTGGTGGGAATGGCAGTGGGCGATCTCCTGGTCGTTATCATTCGTGTGATATTGGTGGTAATTAATGCGATATATAGCCCATGGCCATTCCTGCTCATTACTCCTGTATGTAGTTTTATTGCCTCCTTGAGTACTGCAGTCATCGTAGTTTCTGTCTGGTTCACAGTCGCTTTCACCTTTGATCGATTTGTGGCCATTTGTTGTGAGAAGCTGAAAACTAAATATTGCACCGAGAGAACGGCGGCTGTGGTTCTGGGAACAGTGAGTGTGCTGGGCTGTTTGGTGAATGTCCCCTGGTACTTTACATATCAACCTTTATATATAATTGATAATGTTCCCTGGTTTTGTGTGAGTAAACCGAGCTTCCGTTCTTCCCCCACATGGGCCGCATTTGACATGTTTAACTTCATTTTAACCCCGTGTGTCCCGTTCTGTCTGATTTTGCTGCTCAATGTTCCGACAGTCAGGCGTATTTTAGTGTCCAGTCGAGTCCGCAGGGGACTCCGGGGCCGCAGCAATGGAGAGAATCAGAGTGATCCCGAGATGGAGACCGAAAGAAATCCATCATTTTACTCTTCAGTATATCGGGCAGTTTTATACTGTTGTGGCTGACCCTGTGTATATCTCAAATCACACAGCAAAGATGCTGCAGCTTCTCAGTTCCTGCACAAACACGTGTATTTATGTCCTGACTCAGACTAAATTCAGAGAGGAGCTGAAGAACGCGCTGAAATACCCATTCAATCTAATTGTTAAATTAGTGAAATCATAGAAAGAGCTGAAGGGTTTCAAGCACTGGAACTAAATCTCATTTCATACTCCATCCCCTACCCTTCCAAGGGAATGGAAAGGACATTTTATATTAGCAGCACAGAAATATGAAATGATCTTAAATCAAATTCTGAGATTATATTTTATTGATAATCTGACCTATCGTGGCGGGATTTGCTTTGCAGGTGATCCGTGAATTGTTTTTTTAAAATGGCAGCACTAAAGAGCTCAGCTGGACTTTAATTAACTGACCGCAAGGCAAAATGGGCAAAGCTGGAAATCAAAGTCACTTCTGTGGACGTGATCAGGATGTGTGTACTTCACATAAATGGTGAGAGAGAGGGAGAGAGGAAGGGAGAGAGGGAGAGAGAAATGGGAGACAGAGAGAAGGACAGAGAGAGAGAGAGGGGAGGGGGAGAACGGCGGACAGAGAGAGAGAGGGGAGGGGGAGTACAGGAGACAGAGAGAGAGTGAGAAAGAGGGAGTGAGGGAGCGAGAAAGAGGGAGAGAAAGGGAGAGGCAATTCGAGAGAGACAGAGACAGAGAGAGGGAGACAAAGAGAATGAGAGTGGGAGAGTCAGAGACAAAGACAGAGTTGGAGAGAGACAGAGAAAGAGAGACAGATAAAGAGAGACAAAGGGGAAGAGAGAGGGAAAGGGCGAGAGAGGGAGAGAGGGTGGGAGAGAGAGAGAGGGAGAGAAAGAAGGAGAGGCAGAGAGACAGAGAGGGAGATATAGAGAGAGGGAAGCGAGGGAAAGAGAGAGACAGAGAGAGAGAGACAGAGAGAGTGGCACAGAGAGAGACAGAGATAGAGACCAGGAGAAAGACAAAGAGAGAGGCAGGGAGAGAGAGACACAAAGAGAGTGAGAGACAGAGAGGGAGAGAGAGGGAGAGAAAGAGATAGATAGAGAGGCAGAGGGAGAGAGACGAGAGCCAGAGAGAGACAGACAGAGAGAGAACATAAGGACAAAATATATGTACCAATTAGAAAAGTGCAGAATTAAAGAAGGGCAAGGAGAGTTACTCAGAGACGGAGAGAAATAAAGAGTAAATTATTAAGACAAGAGAGAAAAATGAAGAGAGAAAGAAAGCATATCTAACTATCTATATATATATATATATATATATATATATATATATACAATGAGAGAGAGAGACACTGCCAAATAATTACAAAGTGATAGGAGACGAGAGGTAAATAGACAGAAGAAATCAATTCAAAATAACTAGAGACTGAGAGAGAGTCAGAGCAGGAGAATGTCAGACATAAATCGACAAAGAGAAAGAGAAAAAGACGAACAGAAAGTAGGGAGAAAATAGAAAACAGGAGAGAGGAGGAGAAATACAAATATTAAAACAGAGACTGAGAAAGATGGAATGAAATACAGAAACAGATGCAAAGAAGAGTTCGAGAAGTCAAATAGAAACAGAGAGAAAGAAGGAGACAGAAGCAGTGCTGGAGAGAGTGAGAAGCAAACAGAATGAAATAAAGACAGATGTAAAGGGAAGGAGGAAGAGACAGATAGAAAGAAGGAAAAGGGAAAAGTAGATCCACAGAGAGAAACAAAGAGAGAGATGATGCCGGGAGGCTGCACAATAAAGTTACTCAGCCTTGTGCACCTGACCCTGACCATTACTTACTGCAGGAGTTTCCCAGCTGCTCTGTGTAGTAAACAATCATCTGATAAACGAAAGCCTGAGACGAAATCGGCTTCAGCATGTCTGACGGAAAAGGTCGATTAAAAGGAGGAAGGGCTGTTAGAAGGATTGTTAATGACACGTTGTGAAAGACCACACAGCAGAGGATAGATCACCACAGCAATAATAACGATTCCAGGAGGGCGAGAGATGGTTTGAACTCCTGCCGGCTTGACTTGGTTACGTTGTGGACACTGAGAGAAAACAAGTGAAATGTCAATCAATCGTGGGTTGTATTTGTAGGAACCTATTTTTGATAAGCTAACGTCCCAGAGGTGTGATTCTATGTTACAACGAAGCTGGGCAGAAGTTGAGTGGGGAGAGACGCAGATCCACCAATGCTGCTCCAAACTCACCTTTCGCTTCCTGGCAGCACCACCTCACCTGGAATCTTCATGACTGCTCGCAACCTCCCAGCTTGATGCCTCGATGCTGGTTTACAGATTGCCTGTGAAGCAGATGACCTGGATACAAGAGAAAGACAGGCTACACTACAATGGTATCCATCAAAACGCCTGGAATCTTACAGGCAAGCTTGAGTCAACCATGAGGATATAACTATCGTTATCAGCTTAGTCTAAGATAGACATTGGATTTCCAAACGGTTATGCATTTTGGGAATTCAGAATGTGTAGTTTTATTGGTGTTAAAGCAATTCTAAATCGGGTATAATCCCAAGATTTTGATTAAATTCTAATGTAAATTTTTCTAGTTTATTAAGAATAATAAACGATTGTTTTGTTCATAAAGCCATGGTTTGTGCCTGAAGTTTCTTTAGGATAAAGAGACCATTATTTAAACATAAATTTTAAACTTTTGGAGATAAAAAGGCAATGCCCCAAATTAAAGTGTAAAATCACTTTGCACCATTTTATTCCTCCATCTGTACCATGTGTAACTTTCCCAGTGAGCTGCTGGATTCTGTAATAAATCACAATGTACTCTTACCCCATCTGCTGTGTTACTAAACTGGGCAGGGTCCCGCAGCACTCTCCTGTACTGTTACTGTTACAAATACTGTTATTGTTTCAGATTAAAGAAAAATATGAATAATAGAGAAATGAACCAAATCCTAGATCAGAACTGCATTCAGATTGAGTCCAATTTTACTCTGATTTATTTGATAGAAACTAGAATTGCAAACACTACACAAAATGGCTCATTTGACTTTTCCTCCGAATGTCGGGTCTTTCCTTCTCCATAAGCATTACGTCCAAATAATCAAATGTTAATCCATTTTTTTGCAGAAGTCCAAATTTTGGTTTTTGATTTCCTCACTGCTCCGCTGTCTTTGTGTTAAACACCAGCTGGTGCCAGTCTCACTCCGTTTGTATCTTTAACCATAGTTCAACTGTGATTTAACAGGAACAGCAAATAAACCCTCTCCGTGTCTCTCACCATAACGAGCTTCACCTTGCCCCTCAGTAAGATGGCTGCCTTATTGGTGGCCATTAGGTTTCAGGATCAAGGCGCCCAATTTGTCTTAGCTTCATGGCGGCCAATTTGTTCAATATGACCATCTTGTCCCCCAGTAATTTGGCCGCCTTGCCCCTCAGTTAAATGGCCGCCTTTCCCCTCAGTGAAATGGCCGCCTTGCCCCTCAGTGAAATGGCAGCCTTGCCCCTCAGTTAAATGGCTGCCTTGCCCCTCAGTGAAATGGCCGCCTTGTCCCTCAGTTAAATGGCCGCCTTGCCCCTCAGCTAAATGGCCGCCTTGCCCCTCAGTTAAATTGCTGCCTTGCCCCTCAGTAAGATGTCCAGCTTGCCCCTCAGTTAAATGCAGCCTTGCCCCTCAGTAAGATGTCCAGCTTGCCCCTCAGTAAGATGACTGCCTGACTGGTGTCCATTGTGTTTCAGGTTCATGACATTGAAGTTGTTGTTCATAGATTTAAGGTTTCATGGTAACGATGGCACAAGAGGAGGCCTTTCGCCCCACTGTGCCTGTGTCAGCTCTTTGAAAGGGCTGTCGAATTCGTCCCATTTCCCCCTTTGCTCTTTCCCCACATCCTTTATGGAGGCTTTGTAATAGTAATTGTATTATGCAAATACATATATATGTATATGTGCAAATTGATGTTGTAGTAGTTGCTGTAAGATATAAATACAAATTGTTATCGATAAAGATTGTCGCTCAATCTTTTACTGCTTAGATTCTTCTCCTTTATAAACTGGGCTTTGTTTCTGTGAAAATTAATGTTGCTGAGAGATTGTCCCTGTAACTGAGTGAGGGATCATATTTGTGTGTTTGGTTTTTTTTTAAAAGTTTTGCTTTGGCTGTTTTAAATGTCGTGAATTTGTTTGAAATCTTTGGCTGATTGGAAAAAGCCACAAACTGTAAGTTGACCACAAACTGCAGGCTTTCTCTCCACAGGGCACTGACCGAGGCCTTCACCACAGGCTGCACCCAATGAGACTCACGTGAGTTTTGTCTGGGTCACCGTGGGATCAATGAGAGCACTGTGGGGTCACAGGTTGCTGTGGGATCACTGGGACACTGCAGGTTCATTGGGGTATTTTGGGATCACTGGGACACTGTGGGATCAGTGGGACACTAAGACTGGGTGTACTGTGGGATCACTTGGTCACTGTGGGAACACTGTGGGATATTTATTGACCTGGATGGGCCGAATGGCCTGTTTCTGTGACGTGCTGAATTCTATGTAATATTTATATAAAGATATATTGTATTGTATTTTATATAAAAGAAGTGGCTGTTGTAAAACAGAAATAGTAGTTGGGCCGAATGGACACTGTGCTGTGCTGTACTGTGCATTCGATGTTAAATATATATACATATAATATTTGATTATATATTGTATTATATTTTCTACTCCAGAAGTTGTTGTCAAATAAGAAATTCAGGGGAACTTCTTTACCCAGATGGGCTGAATGGCCTGTTTCTGTGCCGTGCTGTATTCTATGTAAAATATAGACAAAGATATGTACGGGGTTATCAGCCTGTCTTTTTCAAACTGGTGAGTCTGTTTGGAATCTCTGAGAATGTTAATCAAGTCGACAGCTTCCATTGTTTGTGACAGAAAGATAACAAAGAACCAGGATGTTCGAAAGTTCGGTCACAGTTTCGTATAGTATTTGTGAATTATTTATTATTTTCTTTTCCAAGAAGGATCTGGTTGATCTTTACTGTAAAACTGTTGTCTTACTGCTACTATTTTGTTGAACGACGCCCTAGTAAGAACGGGATATGACGCTCGACTCATCGATCGACAGTTCCGACGGGCCACAGCAAAAAATCGCATAGACCTCCTCAGGAGACTAACACGGGACGCAACCAACAGAGTACCCTTTGTCGTCCAGTACTTCCCCGGAGCGGAGAAACTACGCCATGTTCTCCGCAGCCTTCAACATGTCATCAATGACGACGAACACCTCGCTATGGCCATCCCCACACCTCCACTACTCGCCTTTAAACAGCCACCCAACCTCAAACAAACCATCGTTCGCAGCAAATTACCCAGCTTTCAAGAGAACAGCGTCCACGACAGCACACAACCCTGCCACGGTAACCTCTGCAAGACATGCCAGATCATCGACACAGATACCACCATCACACGAGAGGACACCAACCACCAGGTGCATGGTTCATACTCCTGTGACTCGGCCAACGTTGTCTACCTCATACGTTGCAGGAAAGGATGCCCCGGAGCATGGTACATTGGCGAGACCATGCAGACGCTGCGACAACGGATGAACGGACACCGCGCAACAATCGCCAAACAGGAGGGTTCCCTCCCAGTCGGGGAACACTTCAGCAGTCATGGACATTCATCCACCGACCTTCGGGTAAGCGTACGGCAAGGCGGCCTTCGTGACACACGACAGCGCAAAATCGTCGAGCAGAAATTGATAGCCAAATTCCGCACCCATGAGGACGGCCTCAACCGGGATCTTGGGTTCATGTCACGCGACACGTTACCCCACCAGCGAACAAATGTTATCTGTTTTTAATATAACGGGTCAGTTGCTGTCTTTTCTATGTTTCTACCTCTCTATCTCTGTTTTTTTTTTGTTTGTTGTTTTTTTTTGGTGATTTTAATATTCTGAGACCTTGCAGGTAACACCTGTCTGTCTGCACACTGATTGCCTTGGCAACGGGCAGTTGAAAAAACTGTCTGTAATCACCAAGCATTGTTCTATGAATTATAAATGCGATTTTATTTCGAGGATTTCATTTCGTTCACCTGAGGAAGGAGGAAGCCTCCGAAAGCTTGTGAATTTAAAATAAAATTGCTGGACTATAACTTGGTGTTGTAAAATTGTTTACAACTATTTTGTTTGTTCTCTTACTGTTTCATCAATTTGTTGGGCAGTTAAAGTCTAAAACAAGATCGAGTATCGTGTGAATCTGTCACCCTCTGAAGAGCAGGCACTATTAGGCACTGGATAGAAGGAGTGGGCTGAGATAATCTGAAGGGATTTCACTGTTCATTACCTGGAGCCCTTCAAATGTTACATTGATATCAGGACAAGCGGAAACACTGAGACATTGAGAGTGAAGCCTCACCTAACAGAGCAGCTGCTTTTTCAAGTTTAGAACTACAGCTGATTTTAAATCAGCAAACTTTCACTTCATTAAAGTCGGCAAAAAGGCAACTATCTCTGAACTGTCTCCACTATCTGAAAAACACGGACATTTTACTGATCTGGGAATAATGATCTTGTTCAAAAGTGCAAAGTAAAAATCAATTGTAATCTTTTTATAATAACGATCTGATATAAAGCATTCTCCAACCAAACAAAAGCACCAAGCATTCCCAGGACATTGAGAGATTATGTGAGTGGGCAAAACTGTGGCAAATGGAGTTCAATGTGGGGAAATGTGAGGTCATACACTTCGGATCTAAGAATGATAGATCAGAGAGTTTTCTAAATGGTGAGGAGCTCGGAACTGTCGGGAGCAGAGAGATTTAGGGTCCAAGTACAGAAATCATTAAAAGCTAGTGGACAGTTACAAAAATAATTAAAAAGGCTAATAGAATCTCGGCCTTTACTTCAAGAGGGCTGGAATATAAAGGGGTGGAAGTTATGTTCCAGCTGCACAGAGCTCTGGTTAGAGCCCATCTGGAGGACTTCATTCAGTTCTGGGCACTGCACCTCAGGAAGGATATATTGGCCTTGGAAGGGCTGCAGCGCAGATTCACCAGAATGATATCGGGTCTAAAGGGTTAAATTATGAGAACAGGTTGAATAGACAAGGCTAGTATTCCCCTGAATATAGAAGATTAAGGCGTGATTGAATTGAGGTGTTTAAGATGATGAAATGAGTTTTTAGGGTCCATAGAGAGAAACTACTTCCTCTGTTGGGGGAATCCAGAACAAAGGGGCATAACCTTAAAATTAGAGCTCGGCCGTCCAGGGGTGATGTCAGGAAGGACTTCTTCACAAAAGGGTAGTGGAAATCTGGAACTCTCTCCCACAAAAGTCTGTTGAGGCTTGGGGTCAATCCGAAATTTCAAAACGGAGATTGATAGACTTTTGTTAGTCAAGGGTATGAAGGATTCTGGAACCAATGTGGGTAGATGGAGTTAAGATACAGATCAGCCTTGATCTAATTGAATGGCGGAACAGGTTGAGGAGCTGAATTGTCTGCTCCTGTTCCTATATCTCAAGCTCGTGTGGCTGAATGAACTCCTCTTCTTCCTATGTAATATGCGCGAGAGGCTGAATGGCGTCCAGATCCTGTATAACAGTCTCGAAGGGCTGAATAGCCTCCTCCTCTGCCAGTGCAACAGGCTCGAGGGGTTTAATGGCCTCGTCCTTTTCCAGGCTAATACTCTCGAGGTGCTGAATGTCCTTCAGTTCCCATATAACATGCTCGAGGGCATGAATTGCCTCCTCCTGTTGCTATCTGACAAGTTTGAGGAGTTGATTTGCCTCCAGTTCCAGCAGAACAGTCTTGAACGGCTGAATAGCCTGCTCCTTTTTCAATGTAACAGGTTTGAGGGACTGATCGGCCTCTAGTAACAGTGTCACGGGCTCGAGGGGCTGAATGGCCTCTTCCTGTTCCTGTGTAACTGCCTTCAGGGGCTGAATGACCTGCTCTTTTAACTGTGTAACAAACTCGAGGGGCTGAATGGCCTTCTCCTGTTCCTGTCCAACAGCCTTGAGGTACTTGCCGCTTTTTCGTCCAAGATGGCTGCCGTAATCGCCGCCATTTTATCGAAGATTGCCGCCGTACTTGAATACAAATTGTTGTTGTTGTATCAGTTGTTGTGATGGTGGTCTAAACATTAAGACTGCCACCCTCGGAGCACTCTGGGGATCTGGGTGCACTCGGCGATCCCTGGGTGCACTCTGGGATGACTGGGTGCACTGTGGGTTCAGTCAAGAGTCACTGGGGCATTCTGGGGTCAATGTGGGATCACCGCGGACACACTGCCGCAATTTTGTTCAAGGTGGCCACCGAACCTGCCGCCATTTTATCCAAAATGCCCACACAACTTGCCGCCATTTTGTCCAAGATGGCCGACGTACTTGCTGTCATTTTGTCCAAGATTGCCCCCGTACTTGCCGCCATTTCGTCCATGAAGGCTACCATACATGCCGCCATGTGTGAATAAATGCATATATATATGTTATATATATTACAAATACAAGTTGTTGTATTAATAGTCGTTGTTGTGTTGGTGGTCTAAATATGAAGCCTGCCAATCTGGGATCCTTGGATGCTCTGTGATCCCTGGGTGTACTCTGGGATCACTCTGGGGTCATTGCACGAAATCTGGGAACCTTGTGTCCACTCTGGCATCACTCGGGGGTGACTGGGTGCATTCTGGGATCCAAGGGTTCATTCTGGGATCCTTGGTTCAACTCTGGGATCACTCTGGGGTGACTTGGTTTAATTCGAGATCCCTGGGTGCACTTTCGAATGACTCTGGGGTGACTGGGTGGAGTCTGAGTTGACTGGGTGTAAGCTGGGATCACTGGGAGCACTCTCGGATTACTTTGCGGTGACTGGGTGCATTCTGGGATCACTCTGGGTTGACTGGATGCACCCTGGAATCCCTGGGCGAACTTTGTGATGGCTCCATGGTGATCACTGGGTCCACTCTGGAATAAATCTGGGTTGACTGGGTGCACTCTTTGATGCCTGGGAGAACTCTGGGATCAGTCTGGGGTGACTGGGTGCACGCTGGGCTGCCTGTGTGCGTTCTGGGATCACGCAGGAGTGACTGGTTGCACTCTGGGTTCCCTGCGTGCAATCTGGGATCGCTATGGGGTGATTGGGTGCACTCTGGTATCCCTGTGTGAAAATAGGCATGACTCTGAGGTGACTGGGTGCATTCTGAGGGGGTCACTGGGACATTCTGGTGTCACTGTGGGATCGCTTGGGACACTCTGCTGCGTACTTGCCCACATTTTGTTCAAGAATGCCATCGTACGTGCGGCCATTTTGTCCAAGTTAGTCACCATGTTTGCCGCCGTTTTGTCCAAGATGGCTGCCGTGCATTCCGTCATTTTGTCCAAGATGGCCGCCACACTTGTGGCAAACTTGTCCAAGATGTCGACCGTACTTGCCGCCATGCTGACCGTGTGTAAATACACATACATATATCATATATACAGATATATGATATATATATACATATATATATTAAAAATACAAGTTTTTGTTGTAGTAGTAATTATTGTCGTGGTGGTCTAAATATAAAGACTGCCACTCTGGGATCACTCTGGTGTGACTGGGCGCACTCCGGGATCACTGGGTGTAATCTGGGGTCCCTGTGTGCACTCAGGAGTCCCTGGCAGCACTCTGGGATCACTCTGGGGTGACTGGGTGCACTCTGGGATCACTGGGTGCACTCTGGGTTCACTGTGGGATCACTGGGTGCACTCTGGGTTCACTGTGATATCACTGGGGACACTCTGTGCGGTACTTGCCGCTATTTTGTCCAAGATAGCTGCCATTTTGTCCAAGATGGCCGCCGTACTTCTCGCCATTTTGTCCAAGATGGCTATCCGACGAATGCAAGTTGTTGTTGTTGAAGTAGTGGTAGTTGTTGTGATGGTGGTCTAAATATAAAGACTGCCAGTTTGGGATCCCTCTAGTGAGACCTGTGCCTCCCCCAGAGGAGACCGACCGAGACCTTCTTCCCTAAAGGGGACTGATGGAGGCCTCCCCAAGAGGAGACCGAACGTGGCCTCCTCAACAGGCTGCACCCAAACAGGGCCCACGGGAGTTCGGTCTGTTTATTGCCCTGGGGTTTAATTTCCTCTCTGGGGCCTGGTTTTGGGACCTCGGTTTAATATGTTCCTATTCGATTGTGACCGTTCTTACTGGTGTTAAAGTAGCCCGGCCTGCAATGTTATACAAACGCATCAACCCAGTGTGAGACAAACAGGGGCCGAGAGGAGATTAACGTCTGAAACGTGAACCCCTGTACGGGCTTCGAGGGTTTGTTACAATTTCAAAATGATGCTTGTGTTTCGGGGAGATGGAACAACTTTGAGGGTTCTGAGCGGCCATTTGAGGGGTTTTGATGGAGTAAATAAGGAGAAACTGTTTCCAGTGGCAGGGGGTCGGTAACCGGAGGACACAGATTCAAAATAATTGTCAAAAGAGCCAGAGGTGAAATGAGGAAGGATTATATTTTTTATGCAGCGAGTTGCAATGATCTGCAATTCACTGCCTGAAAGGGAGGTGGAAGCAGATTCAATAATAACTTTCAAAAGTGAATTAGATAATTACTAGAAAAGGAAAAATGTTTTGGCCACGGGGAAAGATCAGGGTAATGGGACTATCTGGTTAGCTTTTTAAAAGAGCCGACACCGGCACGATGGGCCGAACGGCTTCCTTTTGTGAGGTATCATTCTGTGATTTTGCGACGGGTTCACGTTGGCCATTTTGCGGCAGGTGCATGGTGGCCATTTTACGTTGCATGTCGGGAGGCCAGTTTGTGGGGTCCCAGCTGAGCTCTTTTACTCACCATTTTGTGCAAACTGCATATCCAGCCTCCCGAGTAAGATCTCTCACAAACACACACCACCCCCTGCCTCCACACACACACGGTTCACTGGATCAAACAGTCATGTCTGCGATGCCGCTTGGAGGAGGAGGGATTAAATTTCCAGGAAATTTTATTCAATATTTTAAAACACTAACACCATTTTTAAAAACTAACGAGCCCAGGCCTGAGCTGAAGTAAACGGTGGAGTTTTATTAACACAGCACACTGACAACAACTTACATTTATTTTGCACCTTTATATTGGTAAAACGTCACAGGGCGCTTCACAGGAGCGATTCATGTGACACCGAGCCACACAGGAGGTATTAGGACAAATGACTAAAAGCTTGGGCAAAAAGGTAGGTTTTAAGGAGCGTCTTAAAGGAGGAGAGAGAGGCAGAGAGGTTTAGGGAGGGAATTCCAGAGATTGGGGCGTAGGCAGCTGAAGGCACGGCCGCTAATGGTGGATCCAAGGGAGTGGAGGATGTGCAAGAGGCCAGAATTTGAGGAGCGCTGAGATTTTGGAGGGTTGTTCGGTCACTTGTTGTCGAGTGCGACTCCTCATTGGGAGGGACACACACTGTACAGAGGGATACTTGTTACCCTGGACACTTCCTGTCTGTACATTGACCCAGTTACCATGTCCAATTGAACAAATCAACTGTATTTTTCCACAGTTTATTAGTTATCATGTCGAATTTAACCACTATCTGTAACTTTTCCACTCTGTATCAGTTATCTTTTTCATGATAACAATCCACTGCAATGTTTTTACTTCTATGATTCTATGGAGATCAGAGAAAGAAAAATAACAATTAAAAGCAGAGCATTAGGGAGAAACAGAAAGAGGGAGAGGGGGAAACCGATAGAGAGAGAGAGCAAGAGAAACAGACAGCTTTTCCTCTCTCAAGAAAGACATGGGGAGGGAAAGTGCAGACTGCATCCATCGCGGGATAACTGCGGCTTAAAGTGCTCTGTTCGACCAGGCAGAGACTCTCTTTTTATAATGGGAGGAGGAGCTGCATCTGAACATAGAGTCAGACACACATTATTTGATAACCAGGTATGACATTTGAACTCCGTTTTTAGCAGACAACCAACAAGGATTTTTTTTTGAATTTGGTTCAGATTTTTTTGAGGTTGATTTAATGATGCCAATGGAGAATTGGATAACTTGTGCAGATGTGGAGCTTTGTCCTCTCCTCACTGGGCAGACTGATCCTGGGTTTGTACCTCGAGAGATTCGGCTTTTCCTATCCTGTCCCTTACTGTCACGATGCACTGGTTTAGTTCTCAGTCCTGAAACAGGGATCTTCCCCGAGACCAGATGATGTCACTCTGAGATCTTCATGTACATTGTACCTTCAATCCTATTCATATCCTGACAACTGTAGCGTGGCTCATTCATACAGGTGGATTTAGATTTCATTCCATACTAGTGTTAGCTATGGTTCAGTGGGAGTACACTCGCTTCTGAACCAGAGCGTTGTGTGGTATAAGCCCGTTAGAACGCTGGTATTCAGTGCCCTAACAATTACATGGCAAGGGATCAGATGAACATTTGACCCTTCACCTTCCCTCCTCACGAAGGAACCGTCTGGATTTAACCTCCCAGCCTATGTCTAGAAGTGAATGATGCCTAATATTGCTCGCTGAACTGTCTTACATCTCCCAGTTCAGATTGAATGAGTTCACCTCACCGACCATTCATTAGGATCCCCACAAGCTACTGAGTGAATGGATTAACACTTTCTTACCAAATCTTCAAAGAAGTCAGTCAGCAAATCATGCACAACAATGGTTTATTGACTTGAAAATCATAATTATCATCATTTAAACATTGAGTACTCCAATAATAAGTACAAAAACAGTTGTAGACAGGGTCAAGTAGCAATCTTAATAACAAATAATCAATCAGCAGATACTTAACACAATGAATAACTAATTGGAAACGGAGCTGAGAGTATTACCGTAATTCCGCATCAGCTGGATAACTGATGATCACATGATAGTACAGATCAGTGTCTGACACGACTGCAGATTGGTGAGATTAATTTAAGATTCACCATTTAGATATCTGACAATTTAACCCCATTGGATCGGCAGTCCAGGGAACAGATCAGAGAATAAATTCACCTCGGGCGTTCGAGCAAAACGGGCGACAGCGAATCGGCAGCTCGTTTTCCACTCTGCCTGATTCTATTTTCCATTTAATGCTGCGTTCCCCGATGAGATGTTAAACCAGTGCCCTCTTTGTTTCAGTGGATGTAGACTGCAGACCCAGCGTGGACCCTTCCAGTCTCGACATTGACCCAGTGTCCCACTGCAGCTCAGGTTGAGCGCCACACTGGGCCATTCCTGTCTGTACATTGATCCAGTGTCACACTGCAGCCCAGACTGAGCCCCACCCTGGGCCCTTCCTGACTGTACATTGACACAGTGCCCCACTGCAGCCCAGACTGAGCCCCACCCTGGGCCCTTCCTGTCTGTACAGTGACACAGTGCCCCACTGCAGCCCAGACTGAGTCCCACCCTGGGCCCTTCCTGTCTGTACATTGACCCAGTGTCCCACTGCAGCCCAGACTGAGCCCCACCCTGGGCCCTTCCTGTCTGTACATTGACCCAGCGTCCAACTGCAGCTCAGACTGCATCCCACCCTGGGCCCTTCCTGTCTGTGCATTCACCCAGTGTCCCACTGCAGCCCAGACTGTGCCCCACCCCCGGCCCTTCCTTTCTATACATTGACCCAGTGTCCCACTGCAGCCCAGACTGAGCCCCACCCTGTGCCCTTCCTGTCTGTACATTGACCCAGTGTCCCACTGCAGCCCAGACTGAGCCCCACCCTGGGCCCTTCCTGTCTGTACATTGACCCAGTGTCCCACTGCAGCCAAGACTGAGACCCAACCCCGGCCCTTCCTTTCTATACATTGACCCAGTGTCCAACTGCATCCCAGACTGAGCCCCTCTCTGGGCCCTTCCTGACTATACATTGACCCAGTGTCCCACTGCAG
Organism: Heptranchias perlo; assembly: GCF_035084215.1. Taxonomy (NCBI): domain Eukaryota; kingdom Metazoa; phylum Chordata; class Chondrichthyes; order Hexanchiformes; family Hexanchidae; genus Heptranchias; species Heptranchias perlo. The sequence goes on along the minus strand of NW_027139484.1, from coordinate 7,961,691 downwards.
CCCAGACTGAGCCCCACCCTGGGCCCTTCCTGTCTGTACATTGACCCAGTGTCCCACTGCAGCCCAGACTGAGCCCCACCCTGGGCCCTTCCTGTCTGTACATTGACCCAGTGTCCCACTGCAGCCCAGACTGAGCCCCACCCTGGGCCCTTCCTGTCTGTACATTGACCCAGTGTCCCACTGCAGCCCAGACTGAGCCCCACCCTGGGCCCTTCCTGTCTGTACATTGACCCAGTGTCCCACTGCAGCCCAGACTGAGCCCCACCCTGGGACCTTCCTGTCTGTACATTGACCCAGTGTCCCACTGCAGCCCAGACTGAGCCCCACCCTGGGCCCTTCCTGTCTGTACATTGACCCAGTGTCCCACTGCAGCACAGACTGAGCCCCACCCTGGGCCCTTCCTGTCTGTACATTGACCCAGTGTTCCATTGCAGCCCAGACTGAGCCCCACCCTGGGCCCTTCCTGTCTGTACATTGACCCAGTGTCCCACTGCAGCCCAGAGTGAGCCCCACCCTGGGCCCTTCCTGTCTGTACATTGACCCAGTGTCCCACTGCAGCCCAGACTGAGCCCCACCCTGGGCCCTTCCTGTCTGTACATTGACCCAGTGTCCCACTGCAGCCAAGACTGAGACCCAACCCCGGCCCTTCCTTTCTATACATTGACCCAGTGTCCAACTGCATCCCAGACTGAGCCCCTCTCTGGGCCCTTCCTGACTATACATTGACCCAGTGTCCCACTGCAGCCCAGACTGAGCCCCACCCTGGGCCCTTCCTGTCTGTACATTGACCCAGTGTCCCACTGCAGCCCAGACTGAGCCCCACCCTGGGCCCTTCCTGTCTGTACATTGACCCAGTGTCCCACTGCAGCCCAGACTGAGCCCCACCCTGGGCCCTTCCTGTCTGTACATTGACCCAGTGTCCCACTGCAGCCCAGACTGAGCCCCACCCTGGGCCCTTCCTGTCTGTACATTGACCCAGTGTCCCACTGCAGCCCAGACTGAGCCCCACCCTGGGCCCTTCCTGTCTGTACATTGACCCAGTGCCCCATTGGGGACCATCCAGCCCCGGATATCCGGCAGAATCAGCGCTGGGGGACCGGGTGACTGAGTCTCGTGACCCTGTCGCTGGGCCTCTGACGTCACAATGGGAGACGACGCTCGCTCAGCTCGAGCTGGAAACCGTTAAAGGGCCGTTCGGATTTAAACCTGGAGCGCGGCCGGTTAAAGGGGAGGGACAGAGAATCGGCCAAAAATGTTCATATCATGAGACCAGGAATGGTTATGAATTGAAATGTTCATATAATGAGACCAGGAATGGTCATAAATTGAAATGTTCATATAATGAGACCGGGAATGGTTATAAATTGAAATGTTCATATAATGAGACCAGGAATGGTTATAAATTGAAATGTTCATATAATGAGACCAGGAATGGTTATAAATTGAAATGTTCATATAATGAGACCAGGAATGGTCATAAATTGAAATGTTCACACTTCCACACTCAGTCCGGGTCTGAATTTTCGCAGTGACTCCAGGTGTCTCTTTCCGTTTGAACTGAACTGATTCTCCCACAGCCTGAAACAGATTAAAGATTAAACAGGAAATAAACAGATTGAACAACAGTGTAAATAACAGGGAGACTGGGGTTAATATTTCAATAACAATTGAAGACAAATATTACCCATAAAAGGGACTGAATCCCATTGATATTTTATATATTACATTAAACATTAACACAAACACTCACCCGATCCGCTCCAGACTCCTGCGGGTCAGTATGAGGGAGCGGAGAGCGGGGACAGATCGGTCTGTGAAGGAGTTTGATCCCAGGGACATATCCGTCAGTGAGCGGTTTGGACTGAGAGCGGAGACGAGATCCTCGGTACAAGAATCTGTGAGACCGACACCATCCAGACTGGGGATCAGAGAGACAGAAATAACAGGAATCAGAGTAAATCCCCAGTGTTTATTAATAACACTATTACTGATACTAATAATAATGTACAATGTTTATTAATATCCCCACCATCACGGAAGCCAGTCTTCAGCCAATTCGAATCACTCCACGTGATATCAAGAAACGGCTGAGTGCACTGGATACAGCAAAGGCTGTGGGCCCCGACAACATCCCAGCTGTAGTGCTGAAGACTTGTGCTCCAGAACTAGCTGCACCTCTAGCCAAGCTGTTCCAGTACAGCTACAACACTGGCATCCACCCGACAATGTGGAAAATTGCCCAGGTATGTCCTGTCCACAAAAAGCAGGACAAATCCAATCCAGCCAATTACCGCCCCATCAGTCTACTCTCAATCATCAGCAAAGTGATGGAAGGTGTCGTCGACAGTGCTATCAAGCGGCACTTACTCACCAATAATCTGCTCACCGATGCTCAGTTTAGGTTCCGCCAGGACCACTCGGCTCCAGACCTCATGACAGCCTTGGTCCAAACATGGACAAAAGAGCTGAATTCCAGAGGTGAGGTGAGAGTGACCGCCCTTGACATCAAGGCAGCATTTGACCGAGTGTGGCACCAAGGAGCCCTCGTAAAATTGAAGTCAATGGGAATCAGGGGGAAAACTCTCCAGTGGCTGGAGTCATACCTGGCACAAAGGAAGTTGGTGGTGGTTGTTGGAGGCCAATCATCTCAGCCCCAGGGCATTGCTGCAGGAGTTCCTCAGGGCAGTGTCCTCGGCCCAACCATCTTCAGCTGCTTCATCAATGACCTTCCCTCCATCATAAGGTCAGAAATGGGGATGTTCGCTGATGACTGCACAGTGTTCAGTTCCATTCGCAACCCCTCAGATAATGAAGCAGTCCGAGCCTGCATGCAGCAATACCTGGACAACATCCAGGCTTGGGCTCATAAGTGGTAAGTAACATTCGCGCCAGATAAGTGCCAGGCAATGACCATCTCCAACAAGAGAGAGTCTAACCACCTCCCCTTGACATTCAACGGCATTACCATCGCCGAATCCCCCACCATCAACATCCTGGGGGTCACCATTGACCAGAAACTTAACTGGACCAGCCACATAAATACTGTGGCGACGAGAGCAGGTCAGAGGCTGGGTATTCTGCGGCGAGTGACTCACCTCCTGACTCCCCAAAGCCTTTCCACTATCGACAAGGCACAAGTCAGGAGTGTGATGGAATACTCTCCACTTGCCTGGATGAGTGCAGCTTCAACAACACTCAAGAAGCTCGACACCATCCAAGATAAAGCAGCCCGCTTGATTGGCACCCCATCCACCACCCTAAACATTCACTCCCTTCACCACCGGCGCACTGTGGCTGCAGTATGCTCCATCCACAGGATGCACTGCAGCAACTCGCCAAGGCTTCTTCGACAGCACCTCCCAAACCCGCGAACTCTACCACCTAGAAGGACAAGGGCAGGAGGCGCATGGGAACAACACCACCTGCACGTTCCCCTCCAAGTCACACACCATCCCGACTTGGAAATATATCGCCGTTCCTTCATTGTCGCTGGGTCAAAATCCTGGAGCTCCCTTCCAAACAGCATTGTGGGAGAACCGTCACCACACGGACTGCAGCGGTTCAAGAAGGCGGCTCACCACCACCTTCTCGAGGGCAATTAGGGATGGGCAATAAATGCCGGCCTTGCCAGCGACGCCCACATCCCGTGAACGAATAATAATAAAAAAAATACTGATAATAATGTACAGTGTTTAATAATAACACTATTACTGATACTAATATTGTACACTATTTTAATAACACTTATTGATGCTAATAATAATGTATACTGATTTTATTAACACTAATTGATACTAATAATAATATACAGTGTTTAATAATAACACTATTTCTGATACTAATAATAATGTACAGTGTTTATTAATAACACTATTACTGATACTAATAATAATGTACAGTGCGTATTAATAACACTAGTACTCATATTTATAACAATGTACACTGTTTATTAAGAACACTGTTACTGATACGAATAAAAATGTACAATGTTTATTAATAACACTATTACTGATACTGATAATAATGTACAGTGTTTAATAATAACACTATTACTGATACTAATAATGTACACTGTTTTTTAATAACACTTATTGATAATAACAATAATGAACAGTGTATATTAAGAACACTATTACTGATATTAATTATAATATACAGTCTTTATTAATAACGCTATTATTGACAATATTAATAATGTCGATTATTAGTAGCACTATTAGTGATACTGATATTAATGCACAGAGTTCATTAATAACACTATTACTGATACTAATAATAATGTACACCGTTTAATCAGACTATTACTGATACTAATAATTATATACACTGTTTATTAATAACACTATTACTGATATTAATAATAATGTACAGTGTTTATTAATAACACTATAACTGATACTAATAATAATGTCGATTATTAGTAGCACTATTACTGATCCTAATAATTATGTACAGTGTTTATTAACAACACTGTTACGGATACTAACAATAACGTAGTTTATTAGTAGCACTATTACTGATACTAATAATAATGAATATAATTTGTTAATAACACCATTACTGATACTAATAATAATGTACAGTGCTTATTAATTACACTATTACTGATACTAATAATAATGTGCAATGCTTATTAATAACGCTATTACTGATACTGATAATAATGTACACTGTTTAATATCACTATTTCTGATCTAATAACAATATACAGTGTTTATTAATAACACTATTACTGATATTAATAATAATGTACAGTGTTTATTAATAACACTGTTACTGATATTAATAATAATATACAGTGTCAGATATCCAGTTATTATAAACACAATCTCAAACAGTCTGATACTTACCCCAGTTTCTGTACTTTACAATCCGGGTTCCTCAGAGCCCCAGACAATAGTTTCACTCCTGAATCTCCCAGTTTATTAATACCGAGGTTCAGATCCGTCAGTGACCGGTTTGTACTGAGAGTGGAGGGGAGATCCTTGGCGCAAGAATCTGTAAGACCGACATCCCATCTGCTGGGGATCAGAGAAAGCGAAATAGCAGGAATCAATGTAAATCCCCAGTGTTTATTAATAACACTATTACTGATATTAATAATAATGTACAGTGTTTATTAATAACACCATTACTGATACTAATAATAATGTACAGTGCTTAATAATTACACTATTACTGATACTAATAATAGTGAACAGAATTTTTTAATAACACTATTACTGATACTGATAATAATGTGCAATGCTTATTAATAACACTCTTACTGATACTAATAATAATGTACTGTGTTCGTCATCCAGTTATTACAAACACAATCTCACACAGTCTGACACTTACTGCAGTTTCTGTATTTTACAGTTCGGGTTCCTCAGAGCCGCAGACAATAGTTTCACTCCTGAATCTCCCAGTTTATTAATACCCAGGTTCAGATCCGTCAGTGACCGGTTTGTACTGAAAGCGGAGGAGAGATCCTTGGTGCAAGAATCTGTAAGACGGACATCTCATTTGTTGGGGATCAGAGAGAGCGGAATAACAGGAATCAATGTAAATCCCCAGTGTTTATTAATAACACTATTACTGATACAATTAATAATGTAGAGTGCTTATCAATAACAGTATTACTGATACTAATACTAATGTACAGTGTTTATTAATAACACTATTACTGACACTTTTATCCCCATCACCCTGAAAACTAATTCTCTTCCAATGCATGTCCCATTACCTTTTGAAAGTTCCTTTCAGCAAGCGCGTTCCAGATCTTCAAAAATATCTGTGTGAAAGGATTTCTCCTCATTTCCCCTCCAGTTCGTTTGAAATTATTTTAAATCGATGACCTCTGGTCACTGACCAAGTTGCCAAAGGAAACAGTTTCTCACTATTTGCTCTGTCAACACCCCTCGTAATTTTGAACACCTCAATTAGATCTGCCCATAACCTTCTCTGCTCGAAAGAGAACAATCCCAGCTTCTCCAATCTCGCCACATAACTGAAGTCCACCACCCATGATATCATCCTGGTAAATCTCCTCTGCACCCTCTTCAAGGCCTTGACATCCTTCCTCAAGTGTGGTGCCCAGAATTGTACACAATACTCCAGCTGGGGCCGAACCAATGATTTGTAAAGGTTTAGCTTGGCTTCCTTGTTTTTGTATTCAATGTCCCTATTTACGAAGCCAATCATCCCAGGCGCTTTCTTAACCGCATTACCAACTTGCCCTGTCACCTTCAAAGATTTGTGAATATGCGCCCCCAGGTCCCTCTGTTCTTCCACCTCCCTCAAAATACCATTTGGATTATACTGTCTCTCCATGTTGTTCCACCCAAAGTGCATCACTTCATACTTATCCGTGTAAAATTGCATCTGTCTTGTGTCTGCCCATTTCAACAATCTGTCTATGTCCTCCTGAAGTCTGCTTCTGACGTGTAACACGCTCAAGGGTTTGAATGACCTCGTCTTATTTAAAATCATTTCCTCGAGGGGCTGAATTGCCTCCTCCTGTTCCTACGTAACAGCCTCCAGAGGCAGAATGGCCTCCTCCTGTTTCTGTTCAACATGTTCCAGGGGAGGAATGGCCTCCAACTGTTACCATGTAACAGGCACGTGGGGCTGAATGACCTCCTCCTGTTCCTAAGTAAAACTTTCCAGGGGCTGACTGGCCTCCTCCTGTTCCTGTATAACAGACTCGAGGGGCCGAATGATCTCCTTATGTTCCTATGTAACAGGCTCGAGGGGCTGAATGGCCTCCTCCTGTTCCTGTGTAACAGACTCCATGGGCTGAATGGCCACCTCCTGTTCCAATGTCACAGTCTCCAGGGGATGAATGGCCTCCTGTTCCTGTGTAACAGACTCCAGGGGATGAATGGCCTCCTCCTGTTCCTATGTAACAGTCTCCAGGGGATGAATGGCCTCCTCCTGTTCCTGTGTAACAGACTCCAGGGGATGAATGGCCTCCTCCTGTTCCTATGTAACAGACTCCAGGGGATGAATGGCCTCCTCCTGTTCCTATGTAACAGAATCCAGGGGATGAATGGCCTCCTCCTGTTCCTATGTAACAGACTCCAGGGGATGAATGGCCTCCTCCTGTTCCGGTGTAACAGACTCCAGGGGATGAATGGCCTCCTCCTGTTCCTGTGTAACAGACTCCAGGGGATGAATGGTGTGCTTCTGTTCTTGAGTTCAAGGTTCAAGAGACTGAATGGTCCCCTGCTGTTACAGTGTGACAGGCTCGACGCACTGAATGGCCTTTTTCTGTTCCTGTGTTACAGGCCCGATGGTCTTAATGGCCTCCTCCTGTTTCTACAAATCATAATACAGTCGCTGAATTGCCTTCTCCTCTTCCTGTATAACATGCTCGAGGGGCTGAAAGGCCACTTCCTGTTCTGTGTCAGCAGCTCGAGGGGCTGAATGGCCTCCTCCTACTCCTCTGTAACAGACTCGAGGGGCTGAATGGCCTCCTCATGTTCCTGTGTAACAGACTCGATGGACTGAATGGCCTCCTCCTGTTCCTGTGTAACAGGCTCGAGGGGTTGAACGGCTACTCCTGCTCCTGTGTAATGGGCTTGAGGGGCTGAATGGTCTCCTGCTGTTACTGCGTAACATGTTCGAGAGGCTGAACGGCCTCCTCCTGTTCCTATGTCAACAACCTTCTTGTTTTTATACTCTATGCCTCTATAATTTTAAACCGGTTTCTCAACCTGTTCTGCAACCTTCACAGATTTGTGTGCATACACCCCCAGGTCTATCTGTTCCTGCACCCCCTTTAGAATTGTACCATTTAGTTTACATTGCCTCTCCTCATTCTTCCTGCCAAAATGTATCACTTCTCTGCGTTAAATTTCATGTTCCATGTGTCCGCCCATTTCACCAGCCTGTCTATGTCCTCTTGAAGTCTATTACTATCCTCCTCACTGTTTAGTATACTTGCAAGCTTTGTGTGATCTGCAAATTTTGAAATTATTCCCCATTATAATTTCTCCTGTCTCAGCCTCTAAGGGACCAACGTTTACCTTCGCTTATCTCTTCCTTTCTCCAGTCTTGCAGAAGCTTTTACAATCTGTTTTTTATATTTCCTGCAAGTTACTTGCATATTCAATTTTCTCCCTCTTTATCAATTTCTTGGTCATACTTCGCTGATTTCCAAATCTCTCCCAATCCACAGGCTTACTACTCTTTTTGGCAACATTGTATGTCTCTTCTTTAAACTGAACTTCTCCAGTTAGCCAAGGTTGAATATTTTTTTCCCATGGAGTTGTTATTCCTCAAGGGAATGTATATTCATTGGGAATTATGAATTATTTCTTGTAATGTTGGCCATTGATTATCTACTGTCATATCTTTTAATCTAATTTCCCAATCTACCTTAGCCAACTCGCCCCTCGTAACAAAGTAATTGGGTTTGATTAAATTTGAGACCCAAGTTTTGGATATAACTACATCACTCTCAAACTCAATATGAAATCCCATCATATTATGATCACTGTGTCCCAGAGGATCCTTAACTCTGAGATTACTAATTAACCTTGACATTACACAATATTAGATCGAAAATAACCTGTTCCCTAGTCGGTTCCTCGAAATATTGTTCTAAAGAACTATCTCGAATGTATTCCATGAAATCGTCCACCAAACTACTTTTGACAATTTGGTTTGCCCATTCGATATGAAGATTAAATTCCCTCACGATTACTGCATTGCCTTTGTTACATTCCCCTCGAATTTCCTGATTTAAACTTTCAAATCCTACAACAACTGTTAGGAGCACTATAAACTAATCCCACAGCACGGGTATGATGCAGAGTAAGTCTCTCTCTACACCATCCCATCAAGGCAGGTACAGTACGTGTGAGATACAGAATAAAGCTCCCTCTGCACTGTCCCATCAAACACTCCCAGGGCAGGTACAGTGCGTCTGAGATACAGAATAAAGTTCCCTCTATACTGTCCCATCAAACACTCCCAGGGCAGGTGCAACATGGGTTACATGCAGAGAAAGGCTCCCAATACAACTGTCCCGTCAAACACTCCAAGGGCAGATACAGCACGGGTTAGATACAGACTAAAGCTCCCTCTACATTGTCCCATCAAACACACCCAGGGCAGATACAGCATGGGTTAGATGCAGAGTAAAGCTCCCTCCACATTGTCCCATCAAACACTTCCTGGGCAGGTGCATAAGAACGTAAGTGATAGGGGCAGGAGTAGGCCATATGGTCCCTCGAGCCTGTTCCCCATTCAATAAGATCAGGGCTGAACTTCTACCTCCGCTCCACTTTCCCGCCCGATCCCCATATCCCTTGATTCCCTCAGTGGCCAAAAATCTATCAATCTCAGCCTTGAATATGTTCGACGACTGAGCATTTCAATTAACCAGTAAACACTATCATTTCAGGATATTAGATCTAAAATAACCTGTTCCCATGTCGGTTCCTCGACAAATTGTTAGAGAAAACTGTCTCGAATGTATTCCATGAACTCGTCCTCCAAACTACTTTTGCCAATTTGGTTTGCCCAATCTATATGAAGATTAAAGTCCCCCCACGATTATTGCATTACCCTTATTGCATGCTCCTCTAATTTCCTGATTTATACTCTGTCCAACACTACAACAACTGTTAAGGGCACGATAAACTATTCCCACAACATGGGTTAGATGCAGAGTAAAGCTCCCTCCACACTGTCCTGTCAAACACTCCCAGGGCAGTGACCGCATGGATTAGATACAGAGTAAAGCTCCCTCGACACTGTCCTGTCAAACACTCCCAGGGCAGTTACAGCACGGGTTCGATACAGACTAAAGCTCCCTCTACACTGTCCTGTTAAACACTCCCAGGGCAGTTACAGCACGGGTTTGATACAGAGTAAAGCTCGTACATGAAATACAGAAAGTTGGCATACAAGCAAAGCAAGCAATTAGGAAGGCAAATGCAATGTTGGCCTTTACTGCAAGACGGTTGGAGTACAAGACGAAAGAAGTATTTCTGCAATTGTCCAGGGCTTTGGTGAGAACTCACCTGGAGTACTGCGGACAGTTTTGGTCCCCTTATCGAAGGAAGGATGTACTTGCCTTGGAGGCAGTGCAACGAAGGTTAACGAGATTAATTCCTGGGATGAGAGGGTTGTCCATTCAAAACAGAGATCGATAGATTTCTAGATATTAAAGGCAACAAGGGATTTGGGGATAATGCAGGAAAATGTCGTTGAGGTAGAAGATCAGTGGAATTCAGTTGAATGGCGGAGCAGGCTCGAGGGGTCGGATGGCCGACTCCTGCTCCTATGTCTTATGTTCTTATATCCTATGAGGAGTGATTGAGTAGAATGGGCCTATACTCTCTGGAGTTTAGAAGAATGAGAGGTGATCTCATTGAATCATATAAGATTCTGAGGGGGCTTGACAGGGCTGGATAGTCTAGAACAAGGGGGCATAGTCTCAGGATAACGAGTCGGCAATTTAGGGCTGAGATGAGGTAGAATTTCTTCACTCAGAGGGTCGAGAATATTTGGAATTCTCTACCCCATTGGGCTGTGGATGCTGAGTCATTGACTATATTCAAGGCTGAGACCGAACGATTTTTGCACTCGAGGGGAATCAATGGATATGGGGATTGGGCGGGAAAGTGGAGTTGAGATTGAAGATCAGCCATGAACATATTGAATGGCGGAGCAGGCTTGAGGGCCTACTGCTGCTGCAATTTCTTATGTACTTATGAGCAGAAGCCGGCCATTAATCCCCTCGAGGCATTGGCATCGGAACAGGAGGAGGTCATTCAACCCTCGAACTAGTTACACAGGAAAAGAAGGCCATTCAGTCCTTAGAGCCTATTACAGAGGTACAGGAGGATGCCATTAGCCCATCGAGGCTGTTGCGCAGGAACAGAAAGCCAATAAGCCACTCAAGCCTGTTACATTTTAACAGGAGGAGGCCATTCAGCCCCTCGTGGCTGTTACACAGGAAAAGGAGGAGGCCATTCAGCCCCTCGTGGCTGTCACACAGGAACAGGAGGAGGCCATTAAGCCTCTCGAGCCTGTTACACAGGAAAAGGAGGAGGCCATTCAGCCTCTCGTGGCTGTTAGACAGGAACAGGAGGAGGCCATTCAGCCTCTCGAGTCTGTTACACAGGAAAAGGATAAGGCCATTTAGCCCCAAGGGCCTGTTACCCAGGAACAGGACAAGGTCATTTAGCCCCTCGTGCCTGTTATACAGGAACTGAAGGCCATTCAGCCCCTCGAGCCTATTACACTGGAAAAGGACGAGACCATTCAGCCCCTTGAGCCTGTTATGTAGGATCAGGAGGAGGCAATTGAGCCCCTCAAGGCTGTTACACAGGAACAGCAGGAGGCCATTCAGCCCCTCAACGCTAATACTTAGGAACAGTTGGAGACCATTTAGCCCCTAGTGCGTGTTACACTGCAACAAGAGGAGGCCATTCAACCCCTCAAGGCAGTTACACAGGAGCAGGACGAGGCCATTCAGCGCCTCGAACCAGTTATGTAGGAACAGGAGGAGGCCATTCAACCCCTCTCGGCTGGTACATCGGAACAGGAGGAGGTCCTTCAGCCCCACGAGCCTGTTACATAGGAACAGGAGGAGGCCATTCAGCCCCTCGAGCCTGTCACGTAGGTACAGGAGGAGGCCATTCAGCCCCGAAGGCCTGTTACACAGGAAGAGGAGGAGGCCGATCAGCCCCTCAAATCTGTTACACAGGAACAGGAGGAGGCCATTCAGCCCCTCAAAGCTGTTTCACGGGAACAGGAGGAGGCCATACAGCCCCTCAAGCCTGTAAGATCGGAACAGGAGGAGGCCATACAGCCCGTCAAGCCTGCTATACAGGAATTGAAGGCCATTCAGCCCATCGAGCCTATTACACTGGAAAAGGACGAGGCCCATTCAGCCTCTCGACCCTGTTAAGCACAAACAGGAGGAGGCCATTCAGCCCCTCAAGGCTGTTATGCAGGAAGAGTTGGCCAATCAGCCCTTGAAACCTTTTACATTGGAACAGGAGGAGGCCATTCAGCACCTCAAGCCTGTTACATAGGAACAGGAGGAGGCCATTCAGCCCCTCGAGCCTGTTACACAGGACCTGGAGGAGGCCATTCAACCGCATAAGCCTGTCACATAGGAACAGGTGGAGTCCATTCAGCCCCTAGGGCCTGTTACACAGGGGCAGGACTCGGCCATTCAGCCCCTGGAGCCTGTTACACAGGGGCAGGACTCGGCCATTCAGCCCCTGGAGCCTGTAACACAGGAGCAGGATGAGGGCAATCAGCCCCTCAAACCTGTTAGATAGGAACATTAGGCGGCCATTCAGCCCCTCGAGTCTGTCATGTGGGAATTGAAAGCAATTCGGACCCTATTACACTGGCAAAGAATGAGGCCATTCAGACCCTTGATCCTGTTATGTAGGATTAGGAGGAGGGCATTCAGCCCCTCGAGCCTGTTACACAGGAACAGGAGGAGGTCATTCAGTCCCTCGATACAGTCACATAGGAACTTGAGGAGACCATTCAGCCCCTAGGGCCTGTTACACAGCAGCAGGATGAGGCCACTCAACCCCACAAAACTGTTACACAGGAACAGGTGAAGAGCATTCAGCCCATAGGGTCTGTTACACAGGAACAGGAGGAGGCCATTCAGCCCCTCGAGCCTGTTATACATGAACTGAAGGCCATTCAGCCCCTCGAGCCAATTGCACTTCAAAAGGACAAGGCCGTTCAGCTGCACGTGCCTATCATGTAGGATCAGGAGGCGGACATTGAGCCCCTCAAGGCTTTAACACAGTTACTTGGAGGAGGCCATTCTGCCTCTCAAGGCTGTTACACAGGAACAGGAGGTCAATCAGTCCCTCAAGCCTGTTACATAGGAAAAGGGGGAGGCCATTCGACCCCTTAAGGCTGTTACAAATGAACAGGAGGAGGCCATTCATCCCTTCAAGGCTGTTTCACAGGAACAGCAGGAGACCCTTCAGCCCTCGAGCCAGTTACACGGGAATTGGAGGAGGCCATTCAGCCCCTCAACCCTGTCGCATAGGAGCAGGAGGAGGCCATTCAGCCCCTCGAGCATGTCGCGTAGGAACAGGAGGAGGCCATTTTGCCCCTCAAGCCTGTTAGATCGCAATCGGAGGCGGCCATTCAGCCCCTCGCGAATATTAGACTGTAGAACGGCGAGGCCCATTCAACCTCTCGATCCTGTTATGTAGGATCAGGAGGAGGCCATTTCGCCCCTCGAGCCTGTCGCATAAGAACAGGGGGAAGCCATTCAGCACCTTGGGCCTGTTACACTGGAGCAGGCTGAGCCCAATTAGCCACTCAGCTTGTTCGCTCGCAACAGGAGGCCATTCAGCCCCTCCAGCGTGTTATACCGGAACCGAAGGCCATTCAGCCCCTCGAGCCAAATGCACTTGAAAGTCGAGTCCATTCAGCGCCTCGAGCCGGTTAAGTAGGAACAGGAGGAGGCCATTCAGCCCCTCAACACTTTTACACAGGAACAGGAGGAGGCCACAGTGACTCAGTGAGGCCAGTGAACCCTCAATGCTCGACAGAGATCTCACAGCGACCCACTGATCCCACAATGTCCCAGTGATCGCACAATGTCCCAGGGATCGCACAGTTTCCCAGTGATCCCACAGTATCCCACAATGACCCAGTGATACCATTGAGCCCCAGTGATCCCATGGTGTCCCAGTGATCCCGCTGTGACCCACAGTGATTCCTCAAAAACACAGTCATCCCACGGTGACCCAATGATCTCACTGTGAACCTACAGTGATCCCAGTGATCCCACAGTGTCCCACAATGATCCCACAATGACCCAGTGACACCACAGTGACCCAATGATCTCACAATACCCCACAGAGATCGCACAGTGACACCACAGTGACCCAATGATCCCACAGTGACCCAGTGATCCCACAGTGACCCAATGATCCCACAATGACCCAGTGACACCACAGTGACCCAATAATCCCACAATGACCCAGTGACACCACAGTGACCCAATGATCCCACAGTGACCCAGTGATCACAGTGACCAAGTAATCCCTCAATGCCCCACAGAGATCGCACAGTGACCCCACAGTGACACAATGATCCCACAGTGACCCAGTGATCACAGTGACCAAGTAATCCCTCAATGCCCCACAGAGATCGCACAGTGACCCCACAGTGACCCAATGATCCCACAATGACCCAGTGACACCACAGTGACCCAATGATCCCACAGTGACCCAGTGACCCCACAGTGACCCAATGATCCCACAGTGACCCAGTGACCCCACAGTGACCCAATGATCCCACAATGACCCAGTGACACCACAGTGACCCAATGATCCCACAGTGACCCAGTGATCACAGTGACCAAGTGATCGCTCAATACCCCACAGAGTTCGCACAGTGATCACACTGTGCTCCCAGTGATCCCACAGTAACCCAGACACAACTCACGTGAGCCCCATTGGGTGCAGCCTGTGGTGAAGGCTTCGGTCAGTCCCCTCTGGAGAGAAAGCTTCTTCTCCAAGGAATCCTCCTCCTCCCAAAATTTCTCTTTCGACATCTTCATGTTACGGCATTTCCACAAAAATAATCCACCAGAGAGAGATAAATAAGGAATTGATTAAAAACAAAGCAAGAGATGAAAAAAGCACAGCGAGAGCCCAGAGCTCCCTCACACTCACACTCACTCATATTCATTCCGTTCAACAGGCAATCTCTCAGCAAACACCATTGATAAAATCCCCAGTTACAAATCTGAGACTCGAAAGAGAAGAGAGGAATGTTGGGAGAGAGAGAGACTCGGGACAGACTGAAGAGCGCATGTTGTTTCACTCTTTCTCCAATACAAGTTTTCAGGGTTTTCTCTCCTGCTTTGCCACTCACTCATTCCCCCTAAAAGGTGCCGGTCTGACTCTTTGTCCTGGTCAATATTTGCTGCAGGATCCAAACTACCCCGAGTTCGTTTTCTCTTCTGTTCCTGGAACAGGGAACAAAAAGGTGAACGAACTTTCCCTTTGCTCTTTTCTCTTGTTTTAATTAGCAGTGGATAAAAAGCCTGTAGTTTGTGGTCAACTCACAATTTGTGACTTTTTCAATTTGCCAAAGTGTTCAAATGAATTCATATCATTTAAAACAGCTGAAGCAAAGAACTTAAAAAAAACCAAATAGACAGCAAGATCCCTCACTCAGTTACAGGGACAATCTCTCAGCAACAATCATTTACAGAGAAACAAAGCCCAGTTTATAAAGTAGATAAATGTAAAGATTGAGAGACAATCTTTCTCGACATAACAACTTGTATTTATATATTACAGCAATTACTACAACAACAACTTGGATATATAAATATATATATTTACACATTACCACTACTACATGGCCCAGATAAAGGTTGTGGGGAGAGAGCTGAGAGGGAAATGAGATCACCCATTCAAAGAGTCAGCGCAGGCACGGTGGGCCGAATGGCCTTCTCCTGTGTTGAACCCACTATGATACCATGAACAACAACTTCAAAGTCTGGGACAGGAAACAAGATAGCCGCCTCTACGGCAGACATCATACTGAGGGGCAAGCTGGATATCATACTTGGTGCCAAGGTGGCCATCTTATTGGGGTCAAGGTAACCATGTTAAACAAAATGGCTGCCCTGAAGCTTAAACAAAATGGCTGCCCTGAACCTAAAAGTAAATGGCCTCCAGTCAGGCAGCCATCTTAATGACGGGAGGGGCGGCCATCTTAGTGAGGGACAAGGAGGGCATCGTCAGCAAAATGGCGGCCATGAAGTTCATTCAAAATGGCTGCATTGTACCGGAAGTAAAATGGGCAGCAGTCAGGGTGAGGGGCAAGGTGGAGCTTGTTGTGTTGAGAGAGACGGAGGGGGTTCATTTGCTGTTGCTGTTATATCACTGTTGCACTATAGTTAAAGATGCAAACTGTGTGAAACTCGCATTGGCTGGTGTTTAACACAAAGACAGCGGTGCAGTGAGGGAATTAAACACCAAAAAGTGAATTTCTGCAAAAATTGGATTCGCATTTGGTTATTTGGACGTAATGCTTTGGAGAAGGAGAGACCAGACATTTGGAGGGAAGGTCCAATTAGCCATTTTGTGTCGAAAATGTAATTCGAGCTTCTATTGAATAAATCAGAGTAAAATTGGACTCAATCTGAATGTAGTTGTGATCTGGGATTTGGTTAATTTCTCCTTTGTTCATATTTTTCTTTAATCTGAAACAGTAACAGTATTTGTAACAGTAACAGATCAGGAGAGTGCTGCGGGACACTGTCCAGATTAGTAACACAGCAGAAGGGGTAAGAGTACATTGTGATTTATTACAGAATCCAGCAGCTCACTGGGAAAGTTACACATGGTCCAAATGGAGGAGCAAAAAGGTGCAAAGTGATTTTACACTTTAATTTGGGGCAATGACTTTTTATCTCCACGAAATTTAATTTTACATTTAACTTGATGAGCTCTTTTTCTTAAAGAAACTTCAGGCACAAACCATGGCTTCATAAAGAAAACAATCATTTATTATTATTAATACACTGGAAAAATTGGCATTAAAATTTAAACAGCACCTTGGGTTTATATCTGATTTAGAATTGCTTTAGCACCAATAAAACAACACATTCTGAATTCCTAAAATGCATAACCGTTTGGAAATCAAATGTCTATCTTAGAATAAACCCATAATGAAAGTTATATCCTCATGGTTGGCTCAAGCCTGCCAGGAAGATTCCAGGTATTTTGATGGATACAGGTGTAATGTAGCGAGGCTTTCTCTTGTATCCAGGTCATCCGCTTCACAGGCAATCTGTAAACCTGCATCATGGCAACAAGCTGGGAGGCAGCGGGTCGTCAGGAAAATTCCAGGTGAGGTGGTGCTGCCAGGAAGCGAAAGGTGAGGTTGGAACAGTTATGGTGGATCTGTGTCTCTCTCCACTCAACTTCTGCCCAGCTTTTAAACAGATTTTTCACACAGAATCACATCTCTGGGACGGTGACTTATCAACAAAAGGTTCATAAAAATACAACCCACGATTGATTGACATTTCACTTGTTTTCTCACAGTGTCCACAACGTAACCGAGTTAAGTCGGCAGATGTTCAAACCAGCTCTCGCCCTCCTGGAATCGTTCTTATTGCTATGGTGATCTATCCTCTGCTGTGTGATCTTTTACAATACGTCATTAACAATCCTTTTTACACACCTTCCACCTTTGAAGAGTCCTTTTCCGAATGACATGCTGAAGCCGATTTATTCTCAGGCTTTCGTTTATCAGATGATTTTATACTACACAGAGCAGCTGGGAAACTCCTCCAGTAAGTAATGGTCAGGGTCAGGTACACAAGGCTGAGTGACTTTATTGTGCAGCCTCCAAGCATCACCTTTACAAATGTCAAAATTAAATCCACAAGAGTGTTACCCCAGAACAAACATTAACTGTCTGGCCTGCTTCATCTGCTGCTGTTCTGCTGGTCAGCACTTTCACACACTCCAGGCTGATTACACAGTTTGTTTGGTTATTTAATGCTTTCTGTGTTCTATTCTCACTCCTGTCTCTACCCTCCTATCTCTTTATGTGTTTGTCCGTCTTTCAATGTATCTGTTCTCTGTTTATGTCGTTTGTCTCTGTTTATTTTCTGCCTGTTTTTCTATCTTATTATTTCCACTTCCACTTCCATCACTTTGTAACTTTTTGTCAGTCTCTCTCTGTCCTTCCATCCATGTCTGCTTGCTCTCTCTCATTATATAGATGATTTCTTTCACTCTTTATTTTTCTCTCCTTTCTTACAAACTGTCTTTATATCTCTCCTTTGCCGAGTAGCTCTGTCTTTCTCCCTCTATGTTTCTCTCTCTCTCTGTGTCTCTCTCTCTCTATCACACACACACACCCTCGCTTTTATGTGAATCTGTCTGAAATTTTTCTGCGCTTTTTTAATCATTATATTTCTTTTGTCCCTGTATTCTCTCCCCGTCTGTCTAAATCGCTCTCTTTTTCCCCCTTCTCTCTGTTTCTCTCTCCCGCTGTTTGTGTGTGTGTCTCTCCCTCCCCTGTCTCGCTCTCCCTCTCCCTCTCTTTCTCTCCCCCACCTCTGTCTCTTTCTCCCTCTTTCTCTAAATCTCTGTCATTTTTTTTCTCTCTCTCTCCCTCTCTCTCTCGCTCTCTCCTTTTCCATTTATGTGGACTGTATCCATTCTGATCAGGCCCACAGCAGCTACTTTTGTTACCAACTTTTCAAAATTTGCCCGGTGGCCAATTGGTTGAAGTCCAGCTGAGCTCTTTAGAGCCGCCATTTCGAGCAACAATTCATGTGTCGTCTGCAGAGTAAATCCTGCCTCAATAGGAAAGATTGTCAATAAAATATATCAGAATCAGGTTTAAGATCATTTCGTGATTCTGTGCTGCTAATATAAAATGTACTTTCCATCCCCCGGGAAGTGTAGGGGATGGAGTATGAAATGGGATTTAGTTCTAGTGCTTGAAACCCTTCAGCTCTTTCTATGATTTCAGTAATTTAACAATTAGATTGAGTGGGTATTTCGCAACGTTCTTCAGCTCCTCTCTGAATTTAGTCTGGGTCAGGACATAAATACACGTGTTTGTGCAGGAACTGAGAAGCTGCAGCATCTTTGATGTGTGTTCTGTGATATAACCAGGGTCAGTGTGGGAGTAATAATACCGAATGTCTGCAATTCGCACATAAATGTAAAAGACAACCCATGTCAGCCACAACAGTATAAAACTGCCCGATATACTGAAGAGTAAAATGATGGATTTCTTTCGGTTCTTCATCTCTGGATCACTCTGATTCTCTCCATTGCTGCGGACGCGGAGCCCCCTGCGGACTCGACTGGACACTAAAATAAGCCTGACAGTCAGAACATTCAGCAGCAAAATCAGACAGAACGGGACACAAGGGGTTAAAATGAGGTGAAACATGTCAAATGCTGCCCATGCGGGGGAAGTACGGAAGATCAATTTAGTCCCACAAAAGAAGGAAACATTATCAATTATTAATTGGTTTTCAAGTGTAAAGTACCAGGGGACATTCACCAAACAGCCCAGCACACTCACTGTTCCCAGAACCACAGCCGCCGTTCTCTCGGTGCAATATTTAGTTTTCAGCTTCTCACAACAAATGGCCACAAATCGATCAAAGGTGAAAGCGACTGTGAACCAGACAGAAACATTCGCAGCTGCAAATCCCAAGAATATAATAAAACTGCACACCGGAGTAATGTTCAGGAATGAAATTGGGAGATACATCAAAGGAATCTCTCTCAGTATCGGATCCGCTATAACGACCATGAGATCGGCCACTGCCATTCCCACCAGGTAGCGACTGATACATTTGGAGAGACCGCACTTTCCTCGGGACAGGATCACAATCGCCACCAAGTTAACTGGAAGAGAGAGAAAATGAAGCAGAGAAATTATTGATCAGACCTGGAGTCAAAGCAGCAGTTTGAGAGGATCTGGGGTGAAATTTACAGCTTTGTTGCTGCATCGAAGGGTGGAAAGTGATTGATTGAACTGGGCAGCACTTTCGGTCAGAGAGATGTTTTTAAACGCAATGCCCAATAATGAATTGGGAGATGGATACAGAAAGTGAATAAAATGCGCACCGGATTCACTGGAAGGGCTGAGTGAGGGCACAGTGCCGGTGGGGAAGGGAGAAGGCGTTTTACACAATGGGAATACAGCGGATTAAATCAGGAGTTAGGTTCCAGGCACACAGGGAAAGAGAGGGAAGGGTCGGTATGTGAGGGGACAGGGGGAGGTGCAGCTGGTTTGTTGCTCTGGGTTAAGAGAGCCGACAGGGACTGGCACTAAACGGGAAAGGCAGCTGGAGACCGAGCCAGTGAGTGAGATTGGGAGGGAGACAAATAAAAGGACATCTAGGAGCTGGAGGGGAGTCAGGAGCAGATGGTTTGGGAAAGTGGACAAACTGAAGGAACGGATGAGGAGACAGAGGATTCAATGCAATGGGAGGAGAGGCTGGGATTCACAGGGAGAGACTGCAGCAGAGTGTTAGAGGAAATCTAATCTATCGGTCCCAGTAACACAATCCAACTAATACATTCAACTGTTCATTTCTTTGGTTATTGGTGTCAGAGAACGTGTGTTGGGTATCAAGCATGTTCAATATATTTACTTTGTACATTCAATTAAAATTAAATTGATGTTTATTAACTAAATCAATCTCGTTGTTCATTGAATTCACCCTAACTTTAAAGTACAGTATCCGAATAATTAATTACGATCAAGAAATTACTGATTCTATTCTTGAAGTAATTTTTAATCATGTTTAGTTATACGTTGGAAAACAAGGAACATTCACAAAAACAGACTGAGGGCCTGACAGGCATATAAACACGAGGAGCGAGTCCCACAATAAAAACTCACCCAATCTGAACATATCATAAGTCACATTTTCTATATTTAATTGTACTGGAAGTTTCAGTAGTTCATTCTGATGAATTATTCACACCACAGCATCTCGCTTTCCCTCTCAGTCGTCCTCTCTATCGCTCACTCGACTCTCTTTCTCAAGTCCATTTTTATATACGATTAAATCCTATCATCCTGTGCCTGCATTCTGTTCACCAGCCCCGTGTTCCACCGATCCTATTCTCAGTGTTAGTTTGTAAAAAATAGTGAAGCCTCTGTGGAATAGTTCAATGTTTCTACAGATCATCCGATTCTCCAGCTGTTCACCTACACTGTTCACTTCATTTACAAACCATTAAATAAACAGAATAAATTTCCTCTTCCAGATAGATCTCACAATAATTAAGATTCCTTCTGCTGTAATTATAAAATAAAGTGATAGATGGCGGGATTGTTCAATTAACAAAACGCCAAAATCACACTTATAATCTGCAGATACATAGAAGGGCTCCTGTTTCCAACAGATATATTGTTAACTAATACAAGATAACATCGAAACATTTCATTTAACAATGTAGTCCAGTAACAGTCAGTGAATTCATCCACAGTGAAGCAGAGAAGGAGATGTGAAAGAGTCAGCAGCAAACTCAGTTCAGTAACCAGACATCTGAAGCGGCGTCAGATACACACATAATGAAATAACATTTCATAACAGTGATCACCAATAAATACATTGAAATCCCAGTTAAACTGAAGCATGTTATTGGGGAGGGAGGACATTCCGCTGCCTCATTGTAACACTGAGACCTTGAGCTGTCTCATTATCAATCACTGAAAACACATTGATGAAAACATATTCCAGAACAGGTTAGTTCCACACGATGGAAATATTAACAGCTCCTGGTGGTCTGATACCAGCTCTTAGTCCTGACAGCGTCTGATTCCAACACATTCAGTACAGGGAATAATCCAGTAATGATGCCAGGTTTGTATGTACAAAGGTCACGACAGATATAATATAACTCCTACAAGTTCGAGCGTTTAGAAGTTAAGGAGATAGCATTAGTCAACAATATATTAATACAGGGAATAATCCAGTAACAATTCCAGGGTTGGATATACGAAGTTCATTACGGATATAATGCAGCTCCTCCAAGACCGAAAGAGCAGAGACTTAACACATTCCATCATTCAACCAATAGAACAGTACAGGTCACTGTGTAATATATGTAGGGAGAAAAAGTAATTTGCCAAGTACAGCATTAGACTTAACACTGATTGAAACCAATAATAGCTGGGATAATGGCTTACCTGGAACTCCAACGGCTGCAAGAACAGGATAATACATGCGTCGTACATGAATTATTACTGGATATCCCATTTTTGTGAGAAGCACTGATTTCCGTTGGCCTGGAAACCACAACTCCGTTAGGCACTCTGAGCTGATCCATTCCAACAAGCCCTGATTTATACAGGGGATAAGTCTCCACTGACATGGTTATCCTCCTGACCATTGCTGTTAATTACAGTCAGTTTAACAAACACATTATATCAGCAGCTTTGACTCCGATGTAAATAATGTGGTGAATAAAACACGAAGATCTCAAATACAGGATATTATCTTGATCAGACCTCTCTTCGGAATAAAGTTTAAATCTGTTCTCATACAGGACTGATCCAATAATAATGAGCGTGTCCATTTACAGTTTTTATATAATTGTATTGACCATGTTCACTCCTGGAGATTCATTTATAAATGTTACCGATTCTCCGCATTGTAGACTGACTCCAGGGACACAAGCAGGGTCGGTTGAGGGTTACAGCCTAGAAATGACTGTGGGTGATATTAGGGGACGGACACTGAACGTGTCCCATTGACATTCCTCTCTCCGCTATTTTACTGCAGATGTTTACCCGTTTGTTCTACATTGGTTAACGGCTCCAGTAAAATTGGCCCTGTGTCACACCGAGCTGAGCTCATGACCCGATTTGGCATCTATCGCAAAGGCCCCGTGATTCCCTCACCCGCCTCCATTCCTTCCTCAGCCTATTGCCATTGAAGCCCTCATCAATGCCTCTGTCCCCTCCAGACTTCATTCCTCCAATGCACTCCTGACCGGCCACCCAACCTCCATCTTCCATAAACGTGAGCTCGTCCAAAACTCTTGTCCATGTCCAACCAGCACCAGGTCCTGCTCGGCCTCGCTGACCCTCACTGCCTTCCAGTTCCTTAAATTTAAAGTTCTCATCCTTGAGTTTAAATCCCTCCATGGCCCACCCCTCCCCGTCTTCACACCTACAGCAAACCCACCAATGACCTCCTCATTCATCGGACACTGGCCTCTTTTGCTGGGACTAACCTCTCTTGGTTCCACTCACCTATCTGACCAGAGCCAGGAGAAGCTTCTCTTCCCACCCTATCACCGTTATCTCTGATGTTTCGAAAGGTTCAATCCTTGGCTCCCTCCTCTTCCTCATCTACATGCTGCCATTTGGTTACATAGTCCGCAGACATGGACCAGCTTTCGGGTGGATACTGACAAAACTACCGCCTCTCTTGACCCTTCGTGCGGGACAGAGATCTGAGCTTTTCTATACACAAATCGTTGAAGGTGGCAGTCCAAGTTGAGAAAGCTGTTAAAATGCATGCAGAATCCTGGGCTTTATAAATAGAGGCATAGAACACAAAGGCAAGGATATCATGATGAACCTTTATAAAACACTGGTTCGGCCACAATTGGAGTATTATGTCCAGGTCTGGGCCCCGCACTTTAGGAAAAATGTGAAGGCCTCAGAGGAGGTGCAGAAGAGATTTACTGGAATGATTCCCGGGATGAGGGACTTTAGTTACATGGATAGACTGGAGAAGCTGGGATTATTCTCCTTGGAACAAAGAAGGTTGAGAGGAGATTTGAGAGAGTTGTTCAAAACTATGAGGGGTTAGACAGAGCAGATAGAGAAAAATTGCTCCCATTGGCGGTAGGGTCAAGAATCAGAGGACATCAATTTAGGGAGATTGGCAAAAGAACCAAAGATGTCATGAGTAAAACCCTTTTTACACAGCGAGTGGTTCTGATCTGGAATGCACTGCCAGAGGGGATGGTGGAGGCAGATCCAATCATGGCCTTCAGAAGGGAACTGGATAAGTATTTGAACGAAATAAAAATGCAGGACAACGGGGAAAGGGCGGAGGAGTGGGACGAGGTGGATTGGTCTTGCATCGAGCTGGCATGGACTCGATACAAAGAATGGCCTCCTTCTGTGCAGTCACCTTTCTATGTTTCTAAGACTCCAGTGTTTTTTGTTTGTCAGACCCACATTCTGTTTTAGATGGGACACAATTTCCTCCAGTTAAAATTTGGAAAATCCGAGCTACCGATTCCATCCCACCCCTGGCATATTGATTGGTGAGTCTCTCACCACTCCCGTCTCCCACTTCTGGCAACTTGTGTATCCATAGTTCATTTGTCCTTCTTTTGACAGCCGTGCCTTCAGCCATATCCACTCTCCAATGTGGTCTCCGTAAGCCCCTCTATCGTCCTCTCCACGTTTCAGGTGCCGGCCGTGGCTCAGTGGTAGCACTCTCACCTCTGTGTCAGAAGGTTGTGAGTTCAAGTCCCATTCCAGAGACCTGAACACATAATCCAGGCAGACACTGTAGTGCAGTTCTGAGGGAGCATAGCGCTGTCGGATGGTTAGTACTGAGGGAGCACAGTGCTGTCGGATGGTCAGTACTGAGGGAGCACTGTGCTGTCGGATGACCAGTACTGAGAGAGCACTGTGCTGTCAGATGGTCAGTACTGAGAGAGCACAGTGCTGTCGGATGGTCAGTACTGGGGGAGCACAGTGCTGTCGGATGGTCAGTTCTGAAATAGCACTGTGCTGTCGGTTGGTCATTACTGAGGGGACACTGTGCTGTCGGATGGTCAGTACTGAGGGAGCACTGTGCTGTCGGATGTCAGTACTGAGGGAGCACAGTGCTGTCGGATGGTCATTACTGGGGGAGCACTGTGCTGTCGGATCGTCAGTACTGAGGGGACACTGTGCTGTCGGATGGTCAGTACTGAGGGAGCACTGTGCTGTCGGATGGTCAGTACTGAGGGGACACTGTGCTGTCGGATGGTCATTACTGGGGGAGCACTGTGCTGTCGGATGGTCAGTACTGAGGGAGCACTGTGCTGTCGGATGACCAGGACTGAGGGAGCACAGTGCTGTCGGATGTCAGTACTGAAGGAGCACAGTGCTGTCGGATGGTCAGTCCTGAAGGAGCACAGTCCTGTTGGATGGTCAGTACTGAGGGAGCTACTGTGCTGTCGGCTGGTCAGTAGTGAGGGAGCACTATGCTCTCGGATGGTTATAAGAACGTGACGAATAAGGAGCAGGAGTAGGCTGTACGGCACCTCGAGCCTGCTCCGCCATTCTATCAGATCATGCCTGATCTTCAACTTCACCTCCACTTTCCGGGCCTATCCACATATTCCTTCATTCCTTTAGAGTGCAAATGTTCATCGATCTCAGCCTTGAATGTACTCAACGACTCAGCATCCACACTCGTCTTGGTT
Organism: Heptranchias perlo; assembly: GCF_035084215.1. Lineage (NCBI taxonomy): Eukaryota > Metazoa > Chordata > Chondrichthyes > Hexanchiformes > Hexanchidae > Heptranchias > Heptranchias perlo. The sequence goes on along the minus strand of NW_027139484.1, from coordinate 7,936,741 downwards.
TGAGAATTCCAACGAATCACAACCATCAGTGAAGAAATTCCTCCTCCTCTCAGTCCGAAATCGCCCACCCCTTATCCTGAGACGATGATCCCAAGTTCTAGACTCTCCAGCCAGGGGAAACAGCCTATCAGCATCTACCCTGTCAAGTCTTCTAAGAATTTTATAATTTTCAATGGGATCACCTCTCATTCTTCTAAACTAGAGAATATGGGCCTATTGTTCTCAATCTACCCAACAATGAGGAAAATTGCCCAGGTGTGTCCTGTCCACAAAAAGCAGGACAAATCCAATCCTGCCAATTACCGCCCCATCAGACGACTCTCAATCATCAAAAAAGTGATGGAAGGTGTCGTCGACAGTGCAATCAAGCGGTACTTAGTCTCCAGTATTCTGCTCACCGATGCTCGGTTTCGGTTCCGCCAGGATCACTCGGCTCCAGACCTCATTAAAGCCTTGGTCCAAACATGGATAAAAGAGCTGAATTCCAGAGGTGAGGTGAGAGTAACTGCCCTTGACATCAAGGCAGCATTTGACTGAGTGTGGCACCAAGGAGTCCGAGTAAAATTGATGTCAATGGGAATCAGGGGGAAAACTCTCCAGTGGCTGGAGTCATACCTGCAACAAAGGAAGATGGTAGTGGTTGTTGGAGGTCAATCATCTGAGCACCAGGACATTACTGCAGGAGTTCCTCAGGGCAGTATCCTCGGCCCAACCATCTTCAGCTGCTTCATCAATGACCTTCCCTCCATCATAAGGTCAGAAATGGGGAAGTCAGCTGATGATTGCACAGTGTTCAGTTCCATTCGTAAATCCTCGGATAATGAAGCAGTCCGTGCCCGCATGCAGCAAGACCTGGGCAACATCAGGCTTGGGCTGATAAGTAGCAAGTAATATTCGCGCCAGACAAGTGCCAGGCAATGACCATTTCCAAAAAGAGAGAGTCTAACCACCTCCCCTTGACATTCAACGGCATTACCATCGCCGAATCCCCAACCATCAATATCCTGGGGGTCACCATTGACCAGAAACTTAACTGGACCAGCCACATAAATACTGTGGCGACAATAGCAGCTCAGAAGCTGGTTATTCTGCGGCGAGTCACTCATCTCCTGACTCCCCAAAGTCTTTCCACCATCGACAAGGCACAAGTCAGGAGTGTGATGGAATACTCTCAACTTGCCTGGATGAGTGCAGCTCCAACAACACTGGAGAAGCTCGACACCATCCAGGACAAAGCAGCCCGCTTCTTTGGCATCCCATCCAACACCCTAAACATTCACAGGATGCACTGCAGCAACTCGCCAATGATTCTTCGACAGCACCTCCCAAACCCGCGAACTCTACCACCAGAAGGAAAAGAGCAGCAGGTACATGGGAACAACACCACCTGCAAGTTTCCCTCCAAGTCACACACCATCCCGACTTGGAAATATATCGCCGTTCCTTCATTGTCGCTGGGTCAAAATCCTGGAACTCCCTACCTAACAGCACTGTGGGAGAACCTTCACCACACGGACTGCAGCGGGTCAAGAAGGCGGCTCACCATCACCTTCTCAAGGGCAATTACGGATGGGCAATAAATGCTGGCCTCGCCAGCGACGCCCACATCCCATTAACGAAGAAAAAAATCTCTCCCCTTATGACAACCCTCTCATCCCAGGAATCAATCTGGATGACACTCGTTGCACCGCCACTAAGGCAAGTATATCCCTCCTTAGATATGGAGACCAAAACTGTGCACAGTACTCCAGGTGTGGTCTCACCAAATCCCTGTACAATTGTAACAAAACTTCCGTACTCTTGTACTCCAACCCTCTTGCAATAAATTCCGACATAGCATTTGCCTTCCTAATTGCTTCCTGTACCTGCATGTTAACTCTCTTTTTTTGTGGACAAGTTCCCCCAAATCTCTCTGAATAACAACTTTTAATAGTTTCTCACCATTTAAAATATATTCCGTTTCTCTATTATTTCCACCAAAGTGAATAACCTCACATTTCACCACATTATACTCCATCTGCCACCTTCTTGCCCACATATTTAATCTGTCTCTATCCCTTTGCAGAATCTTTATGTCCTCCTCCCAGCTTACTTAGCCACCTAGCTTTGCATCATCAACAAACTTGGTACATTGGTCAGTACTGAGGGAGTGCGGTACCGTCGGAGGGACAGTATTGAGGGAGCACAGTACTGTCGGAGTGGCAGTACTGAGGGAGTGCTGAACGTTCGGAGGGGCAGTAATGATGGAGCGCGACAATTTCGGAGGTGCCAACTTTTGTGGGACACGTTAAAGCGAGGGCGCATCTGCCCTCTCAGGTAGATGTAAAAGATCGACCGGCAATATATAAAATAGTGTAGAGGAGCTCATCCTGGTGTCTTGGCCAAAATTTTGTCCACCAACCAACATTACTGAAACTGATTTTCTTCTCATTTATCTCAATGAAATGTGTGGGAGCTTGCAGTGTGCAAATTGGCTGCCGCGTTTCCTACATTACCACAGTGACTGCACTTCACAATGTACTTCATTGACTGTTTTGGGAGTCCTGAGGTCTTGAAAGGCGCGATATAAAGACAAGTTCTTTCCTTCTTTCAGACCTCCCGTGAAACCCATCTCTTGCTCCAAGCTTTTGTCAACCCTCCCAATTTCTCCTTCTTTTGGGCCTTCTTTTGGGCACTATTGGGTCCTTCTCTCCTCTGCCAAAACTGCTCACTATTCCAGGATCATCCTGGAATGTAAAGATAAATCCCGGCTTCTCTTCACCACTACAAACCATCTTCTTAAACCCCTCTCCCCTGCCCCCTCCACCCTCACCTCCAAGAAAAAAGTGCGAGAAGCTCATGGAATTCTTTGTCACTAAGATGGAGACCATCCGTTCAGCTGCCTCGCTTCCCCGAGCCCACCGAGGCAAACTTCCCCTACGGCTCCCCCCTGCCCTCGCCCTGAACTCACATCTTTCTCTTGTTTCTCTCCTGTCTCCCCTCATACCCTCTCCGGGCTCATCTTGACCATGAGAACCACCTCCTGCTCCCTCAACCCTATTCCAACTAAACTGCTGACCACCCAACTTCCCTGCTCGGGCCCCATGTTAGCTGATATTATTAACGGTTCCCTCTCCTCAGGTACTGTCCTCCTCCACTTCAATTCTGACATCGTCACCCCCTCCTCAAAAAAACAACTCTTGACCCCTTTGTCCTTGTAAACTATCGCCTCCATCTGCAATCTCCCTTTCCTCTCCAAAGTTCTTGAACGTGTTGTCATCTCTCAAATCCGTGCCCATGCTTCCCACTACTCCATGTTTGAATCCCTCCAATCAGGTATCCGCTCCTGTCACAGTACTGAAATGGCCCTCATAAAAGTCACAAATGACATCCTATGTGACTGTGACCGTGGTAAACTATCCCTCCTCATCCTTCTCGACCTGTCTGCAGCCTTTGACACGGTTGACCGCACCATCCTCCTCCAAGGCCTGACCTCCGTTGTCCAGGTGGATGGGACTGAGCTCGCCTGGTTCCATTCTTAACTATCGAGTGGTAACCAGTGAATAACCTGCAATGGCTTCTTTTCCTTCTCGAGCATCGTTACCTCTGGAGTCTCCCAAGGACCAATCCTTGCTCCCTTTCTATTTCTCATCTACATGCTGCACCTCGGCGACATCATCCGAAAACACATCAAATTCCACATGTAGAATGACGACACCCAGCTCTACCTCACAACCACCTCCCTCAACCCCTCCACTGTCCCTCATTTGTCACATTGCTTGACCGACATTCAGTACTGGATCAGCAAAGATTTCCTGCGACTCAATATTGGGAAGAGCAAAGCCATTGTCATTGGTCCCTGCCACAAACTCCGTTCCCAAACCAGCGACTCCATCCATCTCCCTGGCCATTCGCAACTTTGGCGTCCTATTTGACCATGAGATGAGCTTCTGAACATATATCCGTTCCATCACTAAGACCGCCTACTTCACCTCCCTAACATCACCCGTCTTTGCCCCTGCCTCAGTTCATCTGCTGCTGAAACCCTTACCCACGCCTTTGATACCTCCAGACTGGACGATTACAATGGTCTCCTGGCTGGCCTCTTATCTTCCATTCTTCATAAACTTGAGCTCATCCACAACTCTGCTGCCCGCATCCTAACTCGCACCAAGTCCCTTTCTCCCATCACCACGGCCCGCATCCTAACTCGGACCAAGTCCCTTTCTCCCATCACCACGGCCCGCATCCTAACTCGGACCAAGTCCCTTTCTCCCATCACCACGACCCGCATCCTAACTCGGACCAAGTCCCTTTCTCCCATCACCACAGCCCGTATCCTAACTCGGACCAAGTCCCTTTTTCCCATCATCCCTGTGCTCGCCGACCTACATTGGCTCCAGATCCGGGAGCGGCTCGATTTTAAAATTCTCATCCTTGTTTTCAAATCCCTCCATAGCCTCGCCCCTCCCTACATCTGTCACCTCCTCCAACCCCACAACCCTCCGCGACCTCTGCGATCTTCCAATTCTGGCCTCTTGCGCATTACCGATTTTAATCGCTGCACCATTGGCGGCCGTGCATTTTGCTGCCTCGGCCCGAAGCTCTGGAATTCCGTCCCTAAACCTCTCCACCTCTCTACCTCTCTCTCCTCCTTGAAGGCACTCCTAAAAAACCTACCTCTTTGACCCCTGTTCTCATGTCTCCTCATGTGGCTCAGTTTTAAATTGTGTTTGCTAATCGCTCCTGTAAAGTGCCTTGAGACGTTTTCCTACGTTAAATGAACTGTATAAAGGCAAGTTGTTGATGTTCATGTTTCAGTTTGTAGAGGGGTCTGGGAGAGTGAGTCAACATGAAAAAGGGGTTCCAAGGACTGTAGATATGCAGACAGTCCCCAGATTGTGTCCTCATATGGAGGGATGTCTGTGAGTGAGCCAGTTTGTAAAATGGTTCCGAGGACTGTGGATATTCAGGAAGTTCCCAGATTCTGTCATTATTTAAGGGGGTCTGTGGGAGTGAGTCAATATTTACAGGGATACCAAGGACAGTAGATAGTCATGGAGTCCCCCGATTGTGTCAGTATTTATAGGGGTTTGTGAGGCAGAGTCGATATTTCCGGGATACCAAGGACTGTAGATATTCAGGGAGTCCCCCGATTGTGTCAGTTTTTACAGGGGGCTGTGAGAGTGAGTCAATATGTAAAATGGTTCCAAGGACTGTAGACATTCAGGGAGGCCCCACAAATTGTCAGTATTTACAGAGGTCTGTGAGTGTGAGTCAAAATATAAAGGGGTACCAAGGACTGTAGATATTCAGGGAGTCCCCAGATTGTGTCATCATTTACAGGGGTCTGTGAGAGTGTGTCGATATTTATAGGGCTACCAGGGATTGTATATATTCAAGCTGTACTAGTCCATGTCAATATTTACAGGGGTCTGTGCGACTGATTTAATATTTACAGTGTTACCAGGCAGTGCACATATTCAGACAGTCCACAGATTGTGTGAGGAAATCCAGAAGTGGATCAATATTTTAATGTATCCAGAGCCTTTCTCATAGTCTGTATGAATAATTGAAGTGAATTCCAAAGACTGTGCGAATATTTACAGTGGAATCCAAAGTCTGTGTCATTATTTACAGGTAGATCCAGAGACTGCCCCCAATATTTACAAGAGGATCCATAGACTTGCCAATATTGACGGGGTATCTAGAGATTGTACCAATATTCGCAGAATGGTCTCCAAACTGACCAGTAGAATGGTTCAGTTCCCATCTCTGAGTTTAAACCCATCCCTTGTTAAGTGGGTAGAAACTCTCTGAAATTAAAGGGTTTCACTCAGAAATAAGCTGCAATCTGTAAATGAAGCTGCTCTCCCTTCACATCAGTGCTGTCAGACTGTGGGTCTCATAGATTCTCTTCTTCCAAATATTTATTAAAATTATATACTGAGCTTTGGGTTTTCCACCTGTGTAATATTTGGTTAAATATATGTTGTGATATAAACATTGTTGGATTTAAAGTTGTTAACTGAATCTGTTTGTTCAGTGACTGTAATTAATGTCAGCCTCCATGGGCCCTACTTGTGTCAATGGAGTGTTTCTCCCTGCTCTTAATAAGCGAATACTTTCAACATGTTATCCCATAGTGTCAGTGGGAGCATCACCTCCAAGGTGGCCGACGGAACACGTCACGCTAGATTTATGTGCGCGCATTCCGGACGCCATCTGGGCACATTGGAAGGCCGCATAGCGCCGATACAACGGGTGTTACACGACCCAATTTATAGCCCAGTGAGCTGGCACACCGGGGGAGGCCTCACAGTTTTGGAAATGCAGTGAAATACATTGAAGTGTTTATAAATACAGAGAGCTGACAAACCAGGGGAGGCCTCACAGTGTTGCAAATGCAGTGAAATACATTGACGTGTTTATAAATACAGAGAGCTGACATACCAGGGGAGGCCTCACAGTTTTGGAAATGCAGTGAAATGCATTGAAGTGTTTATAAACACAGGGAGCTGACATACTAGGGGAGGCCTCGCAGTGTAGGACACGGAGTGAAATACAGTGAAGTGTTTATAAACACTGAAAGCTGATACACAAGGGGAGACCTCACAGTGTTGGGCACGGAGTGAAATACAGTGAAGTGTTTATAATCACTGAAAGCTGATACACAAGGGGAGACCTCACAGTGTTGGGCACGGAGTGAAATACAGTGAAGTGTTTATAATCACTGAAAGCTGATACACAAGGGGAGACCTCACAGTGTTGGGCACGGAGTGAAATACAGTGAAGTGTTTATAATCACTGAAAGCTGATACACCAGGGGAGGCCTCGCAGTGTTGGGCACGGAGTGAAATACAGTGAAGTGTTTATAATCACTGAAAGTTGATAGACCAGGGGAGGCCTCACATTGTTGTACAAGGAGTGAAATACACCGTAGTGTTTATAACACAGAAATCTGACACACCAGGGGAGGCCTCACAGTGTTGGACACGCAGTGAAATACAATGAAGTCTTTATAAACACAGAAAGCTGACACATAGTTACATTGGAAGATCGGAACAGGATTAGGCCATTTGGTCCCTCGAGCCTGTTCCACCTTTCAATGAGATCTGTGACCTAACTCCACATATCAGCCTTAGCCCCAAATCCCTTCATACCTTTGGTTACCATAAATCTTTCAATATCAAATTTATAATTAACATCTGAGCTAGCATCAACTGCCGTTTGATGAAGAGAGTTCCAAACTTCTCCCACCCTTTCCCTGTAGAAGTGTTTCCGAACTTCACTCCTGAAAGTCCTGGCTTTAATTTTCAGGCTATGCCCCTAGTCCGAGACTCCCCAAACAGCGGAAATAATTTCTCTCAATCGAACCGATCAGTTCCTCTTAATACCTTGAAAACTGCGATCAAATTATCCCTTAATCTTCTAAATTCCAGGGAACACAAGCCTCGTTTGTTTACTCTCTCCTCGTAATTGAACCCTTAGTGCCCAGGTATCATTTCAGTAAATCTGCTCTGCACTCCCAAGGCCAATATGTCCTTCCTAAGGTGTGGTACCCAGGACTGAACACAGTAATCCAGCTGTGGTCTAACCAGGGCTTTGTATAGCTGCAGCATAACTTCTACCCACGTATTATGGTCCTTTGGATATAAAGGCCAGCATTCCATTCGCCTTTTATGATTATTTTCTGCGCCTGTCCATGATATTTTAATGATCTATATACATGGACCTCTAAGTCTCTTGTGATTTTGTGATTTCAGTTCCCACTGCTGTTTCCCTGCACCAGTTACAAAGTACAGTCCTGGTCCCACTGCTGCTGAGACCCTGTGCTTCTGCCATCTCAAGCCTTCATTTCTCCAACACTCTCGTCACCTCACATATTTAAATTAGCTGAGCGAGGACATACCACCTGGAATCACAAAGCCTTTCCCTGATTTCTCTCGGTGTGACCCGTCCAGTTAAAGAGGCCTCATTCTGTTATCTCACGGTGTGACCCAGCCAGTTAAAACAGTCTCACCCTGAGATCTCACGGTTTGATCCGTCCAGTTAAAGGGGGTCTCACCGTGTGGTCTCACGGTGTGACCCGTCCAACTAAAGAGGCTTCAACCTGTGATCTCATGGTGTGACACCTCCAGTTAAAGGGGCCTCACGCTATGATCTCACGGTGTGACCCGTCCAGTGAAAGAGGTTTCATCCTGTGATCTCACGTTGTGACACCTCCAGTTAAAGGGGCCTCACCATGTGATCTCACGGTTTGACCTGTCCAGTTAAAGGGGCCCCACCCTGTGATCGCACGGATTGACCCGTCCTGTTAAGGGGACGAGAGAGAGACAGAGGAAATTGTCCCAGCTCCAGAAAAGCATGCAGGATCTGCTCCAGCTGCAGTCGATGGGGATCGATGTCGGGGAGGAACTCAGAGAGTTGAAGGGCCAGAAGTCTCAATCTTCACCTCCGAGGCCTCAAAGATCACCTTTTGGTCCAGAGTCCGCTCCGTGGGGCAGGACGAGAAGTGCTCGCGCTTCTTCTTCCAGAAGCTGCACAGAGAGACCTCTGATGATCAGCAGACTGAAGGAGGAAGAGAGCTCGGTGACGTCTTCACAGACCGACATACTGAGTGTCAGCAAGTCCTTTTGTGCCGGGCTGTATGACGCGAAGCCCAGAGACAGCACAGCCTCTCAGTCCTTCCTGTCCTCTCTCTGTTTGAGGACAGCGAGCGGGAGACCCTGGATTGGTCACTGACCTTGGACGAGTTGACAAAGGCCGTCCAGTCCTTCGAGAAGAGTAGAAGTCCGGGTAACGATGGTTTACCGGTTGAGTTGTTCTCAGCTCTGTGGGACTGGAATAGTCCAGACCTACTGGAAGTGTATGGGGTTACGCTTCTGGCAGGCAGCATGTCAGAATCCATGAGGAAAAGCATCATCATCATCATCTACAAGCAGAAGGGGGAGAGGGAAGAAATCAGAAATTGGTGACCCATTTCCTTGCTAAATGACGACTTGAAAATTCTGTCTGCGGCCATCGCCAACAGGCTCAAGTCTGCTCTGGAGAGGTTGATCCATCCGGATCAGTCCTGCACGGTACCCGGCAGGAAGATCTCTGATAGCCTTGTGCTGCCCAGGCATACGATCGCCTACGTGCAGGACAGGGGGCTAAACATGGAACAGGAGAAGGCCTTGCTCAGAATATCTCACACCGACATGATGGACGTGCTCTCCAAAATGGGCTTTGGGGAGGGAATCCGCGATTGGATCCGACTGCCCTATGTGGACATCCGCAGCACATTCCTAATCAATGGGCGGGAGTGGGAGAGTTTTCCAATCATATCTGGAGTCAGGCAGGGCTGTCCTCTCTCCGCGGTCTTGTTCAAGTGTTGTATCGAGCTATTTGCCCCGTCCATCAGGAAGGGCACAGGTATCAGGGGGATGACGATCCCAGGCAGCGGAGGCTCTCAGGTTAAGGCCTCCCTGCACATGGATGACGTCACCGTCTTTTGCTCCGATCAGCAGTCGGTCCACAGACTGATGGGCATCTGTGAACGATTCGAACTGGCCTCGGGGTCCAGAGTGAAACGCAGTATGAGTGAGGCTACGTTCTATCGCAGGTGGGAGACCGGATCCTTTGTCCCTTTCACCGTCAGGTCCGACTACCTGATTCAGGGGGGCCCTGGCCTCCACCAAGCCATGGGGGGAGCGGGTCGCCAAGGCGAAACAGAAGCTTGTTACGTTGGGGGGCTCAATAACGGGCAGGAACCTGGTGATAAAGTGTGAGGTGCTCGCGGTGTTGCTCTACGTGGCCCAGGTCTGGTCCATTCCCCACCGCTCGGTCGCCACAGTCACCCGAGCTATCTTCCACTTTGTCTGGAGGTCCAAGGTAGAATGTGTCCACAGGGACACCATGTACAAGTCCCCAGGCAAATGGAGCAGAAGCGTCCCTAATGCTGCCCTGATCCTGATGGATATTTTTGTGTGTGGCTGCCTCAGGATGTGTGTAGAGCCCCGGTACACAAACAGCAAGTGTCACTACGTGCTGAGTTTCTACCTGACCAATACACTGAGAAAACTGGGTCTGGCCATGCTGGCCGAGCAGACGCAGGATGTACCTTCCAGCTAGACAGTCCCCCACCACTGTCCCAGGTGGAGAATTTCCTGAGGAGGAACCACTTCGACCACAAGGCCGTCGGACAGTGGTCGACAAGGAACGTTCTGGGGGTCCTGCAGGAAAAGGAGAGGGTGAATCCGATCGGGCAGATCCCCGACCAGACGGTTGATGCCATTTGGCAGAACATCTCGTCGCTGGAACTGACCAACAGGCACCAGGATGTGGCCTGGATGGTGGTGAGAAGGGACCTCCCAGTGCGGTCCTTCCAACACGCACGGAATCTCAGCACCACCTCGAGCTGCCTTCAAAGCTGCAACAGGGATGAGACCGTTGTCCGTCTCCTGGTGGACTGGACCTTCACGCAGAATGTGTGGAGAGAGATGCGTTTGTCTCTGTCCCAGTTCATCCCCAACACCTCGGTAACACAGGACGCTGTGCTCCATGGGTTGTTCCCCAGGACGTACACTGAGACAGATATCGACTGCTGCTGGAAGACCATCAACTCGGTGAAGGAGGCCCTTTGGTCCACTCGAAACCTATAGGTTTTCCAGCTGAAGGAGCGGTCCACGAGCGAGTGTTGCCGACTGACACACTCCAAGGTCCAGGGAAATGTGCTGCGGGATGCACTGAGGCACGGTGCGGCCTACACAAGGGCTCTATGGGGAAAGAGCACCGTGTAAACCCATCCTACCTTTTATTATACAGAATGTATGACAAGAAATGCACTCTGCATTGTATCGAAATAATGGGATCAGAGTGTGTGCGATCTGTTTTGTATTGTTTAGAATTGAAATTGCGATTTTTACCCTGAACTGTATGCATCCTTAAATTTTATGAAATTTGAAAATAAAGAAAAAATGCTGCTCAACGGCACTCCTCTGAGCAGCGAGAGACCTGTCTGACTGTCTGAGAGAAGTCTTTTTTGCCTGAAAGTGAGTCCGGTTTGACGTGTTGTTGCACAAAGGCACTCCCTGCTGGTGAGCAGTGGAAAATGCTCGAGCAAAACAGGCGTGTTCGGACAGACACAGAAAGCTTTCAGGTTTGAGAAAGGAAAAGCGCCAATATTTTAAGCAGTAAGCAATCTGTAAAGTTAAGAAAGCGGCCTTGAGCTCAACACCATTCGCTCCAAAAGCAAGTTTGCTACTTTGCGCCGGAATTAAACCAGCGATTTAAGAGTAATTTTGCTTTCAAGATTTAATCTCTACAAGTTTTCCGCATTACCAGCTGAGCTATCGAAGGGAAGCAGCAAAGGTGATTGTTCACCGTGCGCCTTTTGACACTCCCGGACTCGTGGAGTTGCGTGGGCATGACCGAGACTGACTCGGTACCTGCTCATACCGCAGCGCTTTGAGAGTGTGAGCTGCTCCTTACTCTCCACAACCTGGGTTAGTGGAGCAATGGAGAACGTGTCTGGCCAGAATTCAGAAGATTGTTGGTTCGATTTCCACCTGGATGGAGAGTTTTTTGCAAACTGCCGATTAGTTTATGATTTTACAACTTGCAAACTGTCCTACTTGGTAGTGCTGCCTAGATGTTTGTGCATCAAGTGCCTTCTTAGCGCAGCAGGCAGCGCGTCAGTCTCATAATCTGAAGGTCCTGAGTTCAATCCTCAGAGAAGGCATCTTTAAGCTTTTTTTCCCATCTTTGCTCAAGACCAAAATCAAGAATTTTTGCTGCCTGCAGTACACCAAAAGATTTGCTGCCCCTTGACCCCTCTGTACCGTAGCACGCAGTGAAGCTTAAGAAGTACATGGACCATGGGCTCGCTGAAAACTGACACCACTTTTGTTTCTGGACAATTGACCCAAGTCAAAAGGTGAGTGGAGAATGCAAGAAACGATCCTACTATCTCTTACATGCTCAGCGAGCACTCTATCAGAATCATAGAAAGGTTACAGCACGGAAGGAGGCCATTCGGCCCATCGAGTCCACACCAGCTCTATGCAAGAGCAATCCAGCTTGTCCCACTCCCCCGCCCCATCCCCGGAGACCTGCAATTGTTTTCCTTTCCATGATTGATTCACCCCCTCGGGCAGTGCATTCCAGATCCTAACCACTCGCTGCGTAAAAAAGTTTTTCCTCCTGTCACATTTGGTTCTTTTGTCAATCAACTTTAATCTATGTCCTCTGGTCCTTGACCCTTCCGCCAATGGGAACAGTTTTTCTCTATCTACTCTGTCTAAATCCTTCATGATTTTGAATAACTCTATCAAATCTGCTCGCAACAGTCTATGTTCCAAGGAGAACAATCCCAGCTTCTCCAGTCTATCCATGAAACTAAAATCCCTCATCCCTGGAATCATTCGAGTAAATCTCTTCTGCACCCTCTGCAAGGCCTTCACATCTTTCCTAAAGTGCGGTGCCCAGGAGTGGATACAATACTCCAGTTATGGCCGAACCAGTGTTTCATAAAGGTTCATCATGACTTCCATACTTTTGTACTCTATGCCTCTATTTATAAAGCCATGGATCGCGTATGGTTTTGAACTGCTTTTTCAACCTGCACTGTCACCTTCAATGATTTGTGCACATACACCCCCAGATCTCTCTGTTCCTGTACCCATTTTAGAATTGTGCCCTCTAGTTTATATTGTCTCTCCTCGTTATTCCCACCGAAATGCATCAATTCGCATTTTTCTACGTTAATGTTCATCTGCGACGTGTCCGCCCATGACAACAGCGTGTCTATATCCTCTTGAAGTCTATCACTATTCTTCTTACTGTTTACTACCCTTCCACTGTGGGAGAACCTTCACCACACGGACTGCAGCGGTTCAAGAAGGCGGCTCACCACCACCTTCTCAAGGGCGATGAGGGATGGCCAGCGATGCCCACATCCCATGAACGAATAAAAAACAATTTCGTGTCCTCTGCAAATTTGGAAATTGTGCCCTGTACACCCAAGTTCAAGTCATTAATATATATCAAGAAAAGCAGTGGTCCCAGCACTGACCGCTGAGGAACAACACTGTATACCTCCCTCCAGTCCGAAAAAACAACCGTTCACCACGACTCTCTGTTTCCTGTCCCGCAGCTAATTCTGTATCCATGTTTCTACTGCCCCCTTTATTCCATATTTGTGGTTGTTTATTGTAAATTGCCCTTCACAGTAGCTGCTTCGCACTCGCCTCCAAGCGGCTCCACGACCAGCAGAGAAATCTTGCCTTGGGTTGGCCCCCTCCCTGAATACAATCAATACTTTACTCCAATCGGTAGTATCGAGCATCAGCAAGTGAGCAACAGCAGAACTGGAAGCCACAGCAATCGTGAATGATGCTGAGAAGAGCCCGAGCCTGCAGAAGGCAGACGAAGTCACCGGAAAGGAACAGCGGCCCCGAGTTTGAGGGAGCAGCGAAGGCCCTGTCTGTCTGACTGACTGACTGACAAAAGTCTTTTGCCTGAAAGCGGTTTGAAGTGTTGTTACGCAAAGGCACTCCCTGCCGGTGAGCAGAGGCAAATGCTCGAGCAAAACAGCCGTTTTCGGGCAGACACAGAAAGCTTGAATGTTTGAGAACGGAAAAGAGGTCTCCTGTGCCTCAGCGCCAACATGTTAAGCAGTCGGCTGTCTGTAAAGTTATGAGAACGGCCATGAGCTAATTGCTGCTTATTCCAAAAGCACGTTCACTACTTCGAACCAGCGACACTAAGGATGATTTTGATCTACTTTTGTATTAAACACTTCGATTCGACCAGCTGAGCTATCCATGGGAAGCAGTTAAGGTTTTTCTCTTTGGTGATTGTTCACTGTGCGCCTTTTGACACTCCTGGGCTCGTGGAATCGTGTGGGCATGACCGAGATCGACTCGGTACCTGCTCATACCGCAGCGCTTTGGGAGTGTGAGCTCCTACTTACCTTGTATCAGTTGGGCCAGTGGAGCAATGGACAACATGCCTGTTTACTGATAAGCCCATTGTAGATTCGGTTCCCTTTTCACACGAAGGTTTCTGTAAACTTTTTTTATTACATTACTACATAAAATTTAAGAATACACAGAGTTAAAATTAAATTTCACAATTTCGAAGCAATACAATACAATAAAGACCGTGTCTCACGGTATGGCCCGTCCAGTTAAAGGGGCCACACCATGAGATCTCACGGTGTGACCTGTCCAGTTAAAGGGCCTCACCCTGTGATCATAAGACCAAAATAGATGGGAGTAGGAGTTGGCCATTCGGCCCCTCGACCCCGTTCCGCCATTTAATGAGATCATGGCTGATCTGATTTTTACCTCAACTCCACTTTCCCGCCTTTTCCCCATATCCTTTGACTCCCTTGCTGACCAAAAATTTGTCTGACTCAGCCTTGAATGTATTCAATGGCTCAGCCTCCACAACTTTTTGGGGTAAAGAATTCCAAAGATTCATGACCCTCTGGGAGAAGAAATTCCTCCTCATTTCCGTCTTAAACGTGCGAACCCTTATTCTGAGACTATGGCCCCTAGTTTTAGATTCCTCCATGAGGGGTTCCATCCTCTCAGCATCTACCCTATCGAGTCCCCTCAGAATCTTGTATTTTTCGGTTAGGTCTCCTCTCATTCTTCTAAACTCCAACGAGTATAGACCCAACCTGTACAATCTTTCCTCATGAGACAACCCATCCATACCTGGAATCAACCAGGTGAACCTTCTACAGGCATTTGGAGAGGCAGGGAGTGATTAGGAACAGTCGGCATGGTTTTGTGAGAGGAAAATCATATCTCACGAATTTGATTGAGTTTTTTGAAGGAGTAACCAAGAAGATAGATGAGGGCTGTGCAGTAGATGTGGTCTACATGGACTTTAGCAAAGCCTTTGACAAGGTACCGCATGGTAGGTTGTTACATAAGGTTAAATCTCACGGGATCCAAGGTGAGGTAGCCAATTGGATACAAAATTGGCTTGACGACAGAAGACAGAGGGTGGTTGTAGAGGGTTGTTTTTCAAACTGGAAGACTGTGACCAGCGGTGTGCCTCAGGGATCGGTGCTGGGTCCGCTGTTATTTGTTATTTATATTAATGATTTGGATGAGAATTTAGGAGGCATGGTTAGTAAGTTTGCAGATGACACCAAGATTGGTGGCATTGTGGACAGTGAAGAAGGTTATCTGGGATTGCAACGGGATCTTGATAAATTGGGCCAGTGGGCCGATGAATGGCAGATGGAGTTTAATTTAGATAAATGTGAGGTGATGCATTTTGGGAGATCGAATCAGGCCAGGACCTACTCCGTTAATGGTGGGGCGTCGGGGAGCGTTATAGAACAAATGGATCTAGGAGTACAGGTTCATAGCTCCTTGAAAGTGGAGTCACAGGTGGATAGGGTGGTGAAGAAGGCATTCGGCATGCTTGGTTTCATTGGTCAGAACATTGAATACAGGAGTTGGGATGTCTGGTTGAAGTTGTACAAGACATTAGTAAGGCCACACTTGGAATACTGTGTACAGTTCTGGTCACCCTATTATAGAAAGGATATTATTAAACTAGAAAGAGTGCAGAACAGATTTACTAGGATGCTACCGGGACTTGATGGTTTGACTTATAGGGAGAGGTTAGATAGACTGGGACTTTTTCCCCTGGAGAGTAGGAGGTTTCGGGGTGATCTTATAGAAGTCTATAAAATAATGAGGGGCATAGATAAGGTAGATAGTCAAAATCTTTTCCCAAAGGTAGGGGAGGCTATAACGAGGGGACATAGATTTAAGCTGAGAGGGGAGAGATATAAAATGATCCAGAGGGGCAATTTTTTCACTCAAAGGGTGGTGAGTGTCTGGAATGAGCTGCCAGAGGCAGTAGTAGAGGCGGGTACAATTTTGTGTTTTAAAAAGCATTTGGACAGTTACATGGGTTAGATAGGTATAGAGGGATATGGGCCAAGTGCAGGCAATTGGGACTAGCTTCGTGGTACAAACTGGGCGACATGGACATGTTGGGCCGAAGGGCCTGTTTCCATGTTGTAAACTTCTATGATTCTCTGAACTGCCTCCAATGAAAGTATGTCCTTCCTTAAATAAGGGCACCAGTACTGTATGCTGTCCTCCAGGTGCGGTCTCACCAGCACCCTGTACAGTTTTAGCATGACTTCCCTGCTTTTACACTCCGCTCCCACATAAATAAAGGCCAATATTCCGTTTGTCTTCCGGATTACCTGCTGCACCTACATGTTGACTTTTTGTGTTTCATGTACGAGGACACCCAGATCCCTCTGTACCGCAGCATTTTGTAGTATTTCTCCATTCAATTAATATTTGCTTTTTTATTTTTCCTCTCAAAGTGGATGTCTTCACATTTTGCCACGTTATATTCCATCTGCCAAATGTTTGCCCATTCACTTAACCTGACAATATCCTTTTGCAGACACTTTGTGCCCTCATCGCAACTTGCTTTTCCACCTATCTTTGTATCATCAGCAAACTTGGCCACAAGATACTCTGTTCCTTCATCTAAGTCATTGATATATATTGTAAATAGTTGAGGCCCCAGCACGGAGCCCTGTGGCACCCCACTAGTTACAGATTGTTATTTGGAAAATGACCCTTTTATCCTGACTCTTTGTTTTCTGTTAGTTAGCAAATCCTCTATCCATGCCAGTATATTACCCCAACACCATGAGCTCTTATCGTGTGCAGTCATCTTTTATGTGGTACCTTATCGAACGTCTTTTGGAAATCCAAATATACTGCATCCATTGGTTCCCCCTTATCCACCCTGAGCATTACTTCCTGGTGGTGGATGGGGTGCCAATCAAGCGGGCTGCTTTGTCCTGGATGGTGTCGAGCTTCTTGAGTGTTGTTGGAGCTGCACTCATCCAGGCAAGTGGAGAGTATTCCATCAAACTCTTGACTTGTGCCTTGTAGATGGTGGAAAGGCTTTGGGGAGTCAGAAGTTGAGTCACTCGCCGCAGAATACCCAGCCTCTGACCTGCTCTTGTAGCCACAGTATTTATGTGGCTGGTCCAGTTCAGTTTCTGGTCAATGGCGACCCCCAGGATGTTAATGGTGGGGGATTCGGCGATGGTAATGCCGTTGAATGCCAATGGTAAGATAGTTAGACTCTCTCTTGTTGGAGATGGTCATTGCCTGGCACTTGTCTGGCGCGAATGTTACTTGCCACTTATGAGCCCAAGCCTGGATGTTGTCCAGGTCTTGCTGCATGCGGGGACGGACTTCATTATCTGAGGGGTTGCGAATGGAACTGAATACTGTGCAATCATCAGCGAACATCCCCATTTCCGAACTTATGATGGAGGGAAGGTCATTGATGAAGCAGCTGAAGATCGTTGGGCCTAGGACACTGCCCTGAGGAACTCCTGCAGCAATGTCCTGGGGCTGAGATGATTGGTCTCCAACAACCACTACCATCTTCCTTCTTGCTAGGTATGACTCCAGCCGATGGCGAGTTTTCCCCCTGATTCCCGTTGACTTCAATTTTACTCGGGCTCCTTGGTGCCACACTCGGTCAAATGCTGCCTTGATGTCAAGGGCAGTCACTCTTACCTCACCTCTGGAATTCAGCTCTTATGTCCATGTTTGTACCAAGGCTGTAATGAGGTCTGGAGCCGAGTGATCCTGGCGGAACCGAAACTGAGCATCAGTGAGCAGGTTATTTGTGAGTAAGTGCCGCTAGATAGCACCGTCGACGAAACCTTCCATCACTTTGCTGAAGATCAGTGATCGAAATTTCGCTTTCCCCATGAGTGATCTGTGTTCGATTCGCGGCCAATGCACTCTCAATTTCATTTTAGATCTTTAATTCGCCAGCACCACTCAACCCCGCTTATAGCTGAAATTCACCATTTATTTAGGGCTGCAAGTAGTGTGGCCACTGTTTTCGGCCAGAATGGAGATGATTGGGTAATTCCCCCGTCAATCACTGCTGTAACTGACTGGGATTAATTTTACACACATAATTTGTATTATGTAATTATCCTCCCTCATTGCATTTTACAAACATACAAACATACGAACAAGAACTAACAGCAAAAGATACTCTGGTGCATCCAGCCTGTCTCATGCAATTCTCATACCTTGTGTTTCACACTAAATACAATCCCCACTCCACCCAAAACTACGCCATCTCCTGTGAGAGGCGAAAAAACAAATGAAAACTCAGGCCAATCTGGGGGGAGGGGGAATCTTGGAGTTTCCTCTCGACCCTTAGGAGATCGAAACTGGAGCAGGAGGTTATTCTGGCCCTGGATAATTCTATGCATTACCTACCTTTTGCATGCGATGATCTGCCCCAGCCTGAAAGAGGTCCAGCTCTCGATTGAAATATTGCTGGAGAAATAATCAATTTATATTATGTAACTATCCTCCACTCATTGCATTTTACTGGATCAATAATCAATATATATTATGTAACTATCCCCCACTCACTGCATTTTACTGGATCAATAATCAATTTGTATTGTGCAACTATCATCCACTCACATACTGCATTCTTCTGGCGAAATAATGAGTTTTTATTCTGTAAATCTCCTTTTAAAGTCCGACGTTATGTATTTGTTTGTCTATAATAGGAAGTGTATGCATACTTTGTTTAAAATTGTTGTAGATTTACAGTAAAGTAGTAAAATATCTGGCAATTTCTGAAGCAAGTAGAGTTTGTTGAAATATCAGAGGTTTTTGCAAACATGCTGAGAAGGTGGGAGTTACAGAATCGAGGTTCTACAGCGTCACCTCTGGTGGACAGGTGTAATTACAGCATTTCACATTTACAGAGGCAGTTTTTTATTGTAAAAATTAATACAATATAGGAATTTCTAATGGAAAGAGGTGACGCAGAAGTGTAAGTACTTTTTAAAAACAATATTGGGTGCAGGCATATGATTTATAATGTATTGGTAATTGAACTCGCTGGGCTTTGTTGTAAGGTGTCAGTAGTGGCCCAGTTGATAGCCTCCTTAACTCTGATATTGGACATTGTAGTTTCGACTCCCACTCCAGAGACTTCAGCACAAAATCTAGGCTTACTGGATTAGTCCAGTGCAGAACTAATGGAGTTTGGTACTCTGAGAGGATCTGTCTTTCAGATAAGACATTAAACAGAGGCTCTATATTCTCTCTCAGGTGGACGTGAAATAGTCTAAGGCACTATTGGAAAAAAAGCAGGCGAGTTCAACCGGGTGTCCTGGTCAATGTTTATCCCTCAACCAACATCACCAGTACAGATGATCTGCTTATTATTACATTGCTGTTTATGGGACCTTGCTCTGTGAAAATCGGCTGCTGTGTTCCTACATTACAAGTGATTACACTTCAAAAAACACTCCATTGGCTGCAAATCGCTTCCGGACCTGCTTTGATCGTGAAGGGCGCTTTATAAATTAAAGATATTCCTCTTTTATTGTTAAATAGCAAAACCTTTGCCAAATTGTGAAGCAAAGATGTCGAGTTGGTTGGTGCATAGATTTTCCTGTACAGTACAGCAGAAGTAGGCCATTCGGCCCCTGGACCCTGCTCCTCCATTAAATAAGATCATGGCTGAACTTTAACCTTAATTCCACTTTCCCACCGTATCCACATATCACTTGATTCCCTCAGTGTCCAAAAATCGATCGATGTCAGTCTTGAATATACTCAACAACTGAGCATCAACAGCCCTCTGGGGGGCAGAAAATTCCAAAGATTCACAACCCGCTGAGTAATTGTTTTCCTCTTCTCGGTCCTAAATGGCCGACCCCTCATCTTGAGACTATGACCCCTAGTTCTAGAGTCTCCAGCCAGGGAGAGCAGCCTCTCTGCATCTACCTTGTCAAGCCTTCTAAGAATTTTATACGTTTCAATTAGATCACCACTCATTGTTCTAAAATCCAGAGAACATGAGCCCATTCTACTCAATCTCTCCTCATAGGACAACCCTCTCATCCCAGGAATCAATCCAGTGAACCTTCGTTGCACGCCCTCTAAGGCAAGTATATCCTTCCTTAGGTAAGGAGACCAAAACTGTGCACAGTACTCCAGATGTGGTCTCACCAAAGTCCTATATATTTGCAGCAAGACCTCCTTATTCGTGTACTCCAACCCCCTTGAAATATTGGATAACATAGCATTTCCCTTCCTAATTGCTTGCTGTACCTGCATGTTAACTTTCTTTCATTCGTGTACAAGGAAACCCAAATCCCCCTGACTACAACATTTCTTAGTCTCTCACCATTTAAAAAAATATTCTGCTTTTCTATTCTTGCTACCAAAGTGAATAACCTCACATTTCCCCACATTATACTCTTTTTGCCACCTTCTCGCCCATTCACTTAACCTGTCTATATCCCTTTGAAGCCTCTTTGCGTCATCCTCACCACTTACTTTCCCACCTTTGTATCGTCAACAAGTTTGGATACATTATTCTCGGTCCCCTCCTATAAGTCAATGATATAGATTGTAAACAGCTGAGGCTCCAGCACTGATCATTGAAGCACCCGTCTCGTTACTACCTGCCAACCCGAAAATGACCCATTTATTCCTTACTCCTTTTTTCCAGTCCGTTAACCAATCGTCAATCCATGCTAATATATTACCTCCAATCCTATGAGCCCTAATCTTGTGTAACAATCTCTTGTGTGGCTCCTTTCTCCTGTCCCAGTGGTTTCTGGACCATCAATAGATTACCGGAAGCCCCAATAGATATCTGGAGCACCAATAGATTTCTCCCATCCCAATGGTTTACTCCAGCTTTTTTTTTTCAAAAAAATGTACTTTATTAATAAAATTTGCAGCAATGCATACAGTACAGTTGTCATATCACATTCCAAACGTACACAATACAGATTATACAATTTGCAGGTTACATCAAGTACGGTTCAATGAACACATTGTACATAATTACAGTTCATCACACTATGGGGTGTCTCATTGCATTATACTCAACACAGATTGTTGATTACAGATTCATTACAGGTACATTACAGATTCATTACAGGTACATTACAGCAATTTGAATTTTACATTCTGCCCAGGGTTTTTTTTCCCCTGATTGCAGCCCCTCGGTATACAATGGCGGGAAGGCTATAAACGGTTGCCTTTCCCCACAGAGCCTTTGCGGTGGCCGCACCCATCCTCAGTGCGTCCCTGAGCACGTCGTCCTGGACCTTGGAACGTGCCAGTCTGCAACACTCGGTCGAGGACAGCTCCATGCACTGGATGACCAGCAGGTTTCGGGCAGACCAAAGGGCGTCTTTCACCAAGTTAATGGACTTCCAGCAGCAGTTGATGTCTGTCTCGGTGTGCGTCCCCGGGAACAGCCCGTAGAGCACACAGTCCTGTGTTACGGAGCTGCTCGGGACGAACTTGGACAGATACCACTGCATCTCTCTCCAGGCCTTCTTTGCAAAGGCGCATTCCAGAATGAGATGGGTGACGGTTTGGTCTGCACCGCAGCCTCCTCGGGGACAATGTGCGGTGGCGCTGAGAGACCGGGAGTGCAAGAAGGATCTGAAAGGAAGGGCCCTTCTCACCACCAGCCAAGCTATGTCTTGGTGCTTGTTTGAAAGTTCTGGCGATGTTTTTATTTATATATTTCAAAAATATACTTTATTCATAAAAATTGTAAAGGTAAACAGAACAATGCAACTATCACAATACAACTACAGGTCATACATGATAAATACAGTTCATGACACTGCAGGGTGCCTCATTGCACTTGCAATCAGTATAGATTACAGTTACATTACAGCAATTACAGTCATTACAAGGAGTTTTTTTTGGTTTCCAGTCCCTCGGCCTACGATGGCGAGAGTGTCCTAATCTGTGGCCTTTCCCCATCGAGCTTTTGCGGTGGCTGCATCTCAGCGCCCTGTCCTAGAAATGCTTTAATATCTAAGGGTTACTAGGTATTTTACAGAAAAGAACGACGAACACCATTGTTAATCGGCCAGCAAGTCCTTCGAGGTGATAGCTCAGATTGTAAACAATTTTACAACACCAAGTTATAGTCCAACAAATTTATTTTAAATTCCTCAAGCTTTCGGAGGCTTCACCTGACGAAGAAGGAAGCCTCCGAAAGCTTGTGGGATTTAAAATAAAATTGCTGGACTATAACTTGGTGTTGTAAAATTGTTTACAATTGTCAACCCCAGTCCATCACCGGCGTCTCCACATCATAGCTCAGATAGGCAGTGATTCGAAGTTGCCATTAAAGTCACCGCTCTGGGAGCACACATTATTTCTGCTTTTAGTCATGAACGAGGGAAGAGCGCGAACGCAGTCCCCACTACCACAAATTTTGCAGTCGAGTATCCCGCATTTGGGGACATCGCAGGCGTCAGCACACCCGGAGTGCAATGGGTTAGTTTCGTACTGGGAGAACCTCCTTCCTGATCAAGGTCTCTCCCCTGCCAGGTAAGTATGCTCGAATGGTGTTGCAAATTTCCATCCAACGGCAGTCAACACTCTTTCACATTAGGGCAAATAAGAATTTTAAACGTTCATTTTCCATTTTTATAAGGAATGTTTACTGGAAATGTAAGAATCATTGTTTTTCCATCATTTCTTTGGTTAAATATGATCGTTTTTGCAGATTCAACAGTATTCGCTGCCTCATTTGCATATCACCCATAAAAGGAAAGAGCGCCCCCCATTCGCCGGATGGAACGGAGCATTCCTGAATGGCTCTGCCCATTTACAGCTCATCTCTTGTTTCTTCACTTGTCCCACTACCGCCCTCCTCGCCTTGAATCTTTTTTTTCCAAAAAATATACTTTATTCATAAAATTTGCAGCAGTACATACAATACAGTTGTCATATCACTTTCCAAACGTACACAATACAGATTATACAATTTGCAGATTACGTCAAGTACAGTTCAATGAACACATTGGACATAATTACAGTTCATGACACTCTAGGGTGTCTCATTGCATCATACTCAACACAGATTATTGCTTACAGATTCATTTCAGATTCATTACAGGTACATTACAGGAATTTGAATTTTACATTCTGCCCGAGGGGGTTTTTCCCTGATTGCAGCCCATCGGTTCACAATGGCGGGAAGGCTCTAAACGGTTGCCTTTCCCCACAGGGCCTTTGCGGCGGCCGCACCCATCCTCAGTGCATCCCTCAGCACGTAGTCCTGGACCTTGAAATGTGCCAGTCTGCAACACTCGGTCGAGGACAGCTCCTTGTGCTGGAAGACCAGCAAGTTTCGGGCAGACCAAAGGGCGTCTTTCACCGAGTTGATGGTCTTCCAGCAGCAGCTGATGTCCGTCTCAGTGTGCGTCCCCGGGAACAGCCCGTAGAGCACAGAAACCTGTGTTACGGAACTGCTCGGGACGAACCTGGACAGATACCACTGCATCTCTCTCCAGACCTTCTTTGCAAAGGCACATTCCATAAGGAGATGGGTGACGGTCTCGTCTCCACCGCAGCCTCCTCTGGGACAGCGCGCGGTGGCGCAGAGAGCCCGGGAGTGCATGAAGGATCTGACGGGAAGGGCCCTTCTCACCACCAGCCAAGCTAGGTCTTGGTGCTTGTTTGAGAGCTCTGGCGATGAGGCGTTCTGCCAAATGACATTGACAGTCTGCTCGGGGAACCAACCGACAGGATCCACCATCTCCTTTTCCCGCAGGGTCTCGAGGACGTTACGTGCGGACCACTTGCTGATCGCCTTGTGGTCAAAGGTGTTTTCCTGCACAAACCTTTCCACGAAGGACAGGTGGGGCGGAACGGTCCAACTGGACGGAGCGTTCCGTGGCAGCGTGGCCAGGCCCATCCTTCTCAACACCGGGGACAGGTAGAACCTCAGCACGTAGTGACACTTTGTGTTTGCGTACTGAGGGTCTATGCACAGCTTGATGCAGCCGCACACAAAGGTGGCCATCAGGATGAGGGCCACGTTGGGCACGCCTTTCCCCCCTTTCTCTGGAGATTTGTACATCGTGACCCTGCGGACACGGTCCATTTTTGATCTCCAGACAAAGTGGAAGATGGCTCGGGTGACTGTCGCGGCGCAGGAGCGAGGTATGGGCCAGACCTGCGCCACGTACAGCAACACCGAGAGCACCTCGCACCTGATGACCAGGTTCTTGCCCACGATCGAGAGGGATCGTTGATGCCACAGTCCCAGTTTCTGCTTAACCTTGGAGATACGCTCCTCCCAGTTTTTGGTGCACGCCCCGGCCCCCCCGAACCAGATCCCCAGCACCTTCAGGTAATCCGACCTGACGGTGAAGGGGACAAAGGATCGGTCGGTCCAGTTCCCAAAGAACATGGCCTCGCTCTTGCTACGATTTACCCTGGCCCCCGAGGCCAGTTCGAAACGGTCGCAGATGCTCATCAATCTGCGGACCGACAGCTGATCCGAGCAAAAGACGGCGACGTCATCCATGTACAGGGAGGCCTTGACCTGAGTGCCTCCGATGCCTGGGATCGTCACCCCTCTTATGCCCGCATCCCTCCTGATGGACTCGGCAAAGGGTTCGATGCAACACACGAACAAGACGGAGGAGAGAGGACAGCCCTGCCTGACTCCAGATTCTGTCAAAGAGCCAGCACAGGCACGATGGGCCGAATGGCCTGCTTCAATGATACAACATTCTCTGATATTGCTGGCTGGTTCATAACGGCCAAGAAGGTTCACTCGGTTAATCCCGGGGATGAGGGGGCGGACGTATGAGGAGAGGTTGAGTGGATTGGGACTCTACTCATTGGAGTTCAGAAGAATGAGAGGCGATCTTATTGAAACATATAAGATTGTGAAGGGTCTTGATCGGGTGGATGCGGTAAGGATGTTCCCAAGGATGGGTGAAACTAGAACTAGGGGGCATAATCTTAGAATAAGGGGCTGCTCTTTCAAAACTGAGATGAGGAGAAACTTCTTCACTCAGAGGGTAGTGGGTCTGTGGAATTTGCTGCCCCAGGAAGCTGTGGAAGCTACATCATTAAATAAATTTAAAACAGAAATGGACAGTTTCCTAGAAGTAAAGGGAATTAGGGGTTACGGGGAGGGGGCAGGAAATTGGACATGAATTTAGATTTGAGATTAGGATCAGATCAGCCATGATCTTATTGAATGGCGGAGCAGGCTCGAGGGGCCGATTTGCCTACTCCTGCTCCTATTTCTTATGTTCTTATTTTGTGACAGGTGCATGGCAGTAATTTTACGTTGCCTTGAGGCCATGTTACGTTGCATGTCGGGCGGCCGTTTTTTGGAGTCCCAGCTGAGCTCCACTCAATTTGTGTAAATTGCACATCCACCACCCCCCCCCCGAGTAAGACCCACCAGGTTTAATAGACCGACAAGTCACATCTGTGACGCTGATTGGAGGAGTTGGGATGTACTTTCCAGGAAACTTCATTCAATATTTTAAAATACGAACACCAGTTTGTTGATTTTAAATAATGAGGAGACCAGGCCTGAGCTGAAGTAAACGGTGGAGTTTTATTAACTTAGCACATGGACAGCAACTCACGTTTAGATAGAAGCCTTTATAGCAGTGAATCGTCTCAACGTGCTTCACAGGAGCAATCAGACAAAATTTGACACTGAGCCATAAAGGAAATATTACTCCAGGTGACCAAAAGCTTGGGAAAACAGGTCGTTTTAAGGAGCATCTGAATGGAGGACAGAGAGCGGAGAAGAACAGGGAGGGAATACCAGATATTAGGGCCAAGGCAGCTAAAGGCAAAGCACACAGGGATGCTTGTTCCAGATTCTGATTCCTGACTGGGAGAGGCACCCAGTAGTACTGAATGCAATTATCAGTTTTCCACTGGAGACCAGACTGAGCCCCACTTTGAGCCCTTCCTGTCTGTACATTGACCCAGTGTCCCACTGCAGCCCAGACTGAGCCCCACCCTGGGCCCTTCCTGTCTGTACATTGACCCAGTGTCCCACTGCAGCCCAGACAGAGCCCCACCCTGGGCCCTTCCTGTCTGCACATTGACCCAGTGTCCCACTGCAGCCCAGACTGAGCCCCACCCTGGGCCCTTCCTGTCTGTACATTGAGCCAGTGTCCCACTGCAGCCCAGACTGAGCCCCACCCTGGGCCCTTCCTGTCTGTACATTGATCCAGTGTCCCACTGCAGCCCAGACTGAGCCCCACCCTGGGCCCTTCCTATCTGTACGTTGACCCAGTGTCCCACTGCAGCCCAGACTGAGCCGCACCCTGGGCCCTTCCTGTCTGTACATTGACCCAGTGTCCCACTGCAGCCCAGACTGAGCCCCACCCTGGGCCCTTCCTGTCTGTACATTGACCCAGTGTCCCACTGCAGCCCAGACTGAGCCCCACCCTGGGCTCTTCCTGTCTGTACATTGACCCAGTGTCCCACTGCAGCCCAGACTGAGCCCCACCCTGGGCCCTTCCTGTCTGTACATTGACCCAGTGTCCCACTGCAGCCCAGACTGAGCCCCACCCTGGGCCCTTCCTGTCTGTACATTGACCCAGTGTCCCACTGCAGCCAAGACTGAGCCCCACCCTGGGCCCTTCCTGTCTGTACATTGACCCAGTGTCCCACTGCAGCCCAGACTGAGCCCCACCCTGGGCCCTTCCTGTCTGTACATTGACCCAGTGTCCCACTGCAGCCCAGACTGAGCCCCACCCTGGGCCCTTCCTGTCTGTACATTGACCCAGTGTCCCACTGCAGCCCAGACTGAGCCCCACCCTGGGCCCTTCCTGTCTGTACATTGACCCAGTGACCCACTGCAGCCCAGACTGAGCCCCACCCTGGGCCCTTCCTGTCTGTGCATTGACCCAGTGTCCCACTGCAGCCCAGACTGAGCCCCACCCTGGGCCCTTCCTGTCTGTACATTGACCCAGTGTCCCACTGCAGCCCAGACTGAGCCCCACCCTGGGCCCTTCCTGTCTGTACATTGACCCAGTGTCCCACTGCAGCCCAGACTGAGCCCCACCCTGGGCCCTTCCTGTCTGTACATTGACCCAGTGTCCCACTGCAGCCCAGACTGAGCCCCACCCTGGGCCCTTCCTGTCTGTACATTGACCCAGTGACCCACTGCAGCCCAGACTGAGCCCCACCCTGGGCCCTTCCTGTCTGTACATTGACCCAGTGTCCCACTGCAGCCCAGACTGAGCCCCACCCTGGGCCCTTCCTGTCTGTACATTGACCCAGTGTCCCACTGCAGCCCAGACTGAGCCCCACCCTGGGCCCTTCCTGTCTGTACATTGACCCAGTGTCCCACTGCAGCCCAGACTGAGCCCCACCCTGGGCCCTTCCTGTCTGTACATTGACCCAGTGCCCCACTGCAGCCCAGACTGAGCCCCACCCTGGGCCCTTCCTCTCTGTACATTGACCCAGTGTCCCACTGCAGCCCAGACTGAGCCCCACCCTGGGCCCTTCCTGTCTGTGCATTGACCCAGTGCCCCATTGGGGACCATCCAGCCCCGGATATCCGGCAGAATCAGCGCTGGGGGACCGGGTGACTGAGTCTCGTGACCCTGTCGCTGGGCCTCTGACGTCACAATGGGAGACGACGCTCGCTCAGCTCGAGCTGGAAACCATTAAAGGGCCGTTAGGATTTAAACCTGGAGCGCGGCCGGTTAAAGGGGAGGGACAGAGAATCGGCCAAAAATGTTCATATAATGAGACCAGGAATGGTTTCAATTGAAATGTTCATATAATGTGACCAGTAATGGTTATTAATTGAAATGTTCATATAATGAGACCAGGAATGGTTATAAATTGAAATGTTCACATTTCCACACTTAGTCCGGGTCTGGATTCCCGCAGTGACTCCAGGTGTCTCTTTCCGTTTGGACTGAACAGATTCCCCCTCAGACTGAAACAGATTAAAGATTAAACAGGAAATAAACAGATTGAACAACAGTGGAAATAACAGGGAGACTGGGGTTAATATTTCAATAATAATTACAGAGAAATATTACCCATAAAAGGGACTGAATCCCACTGATATTTTATTTATTACATTAAACATTAACACTAATACTCACCAGATCCGCTCCAGACTCCTGCGGGTCAGTATGAGGGAGCGGAGAGCGGGGACAGATCGGTCTGTGAAGGAGTTTGATCCCAGGTTCAGATCCGTCAGTGACCGGTTTGTACTGAGAGCGGAGACGAGATCCTCGGTACAAGAATCTGTGAGACCGACATCATCCAGACTGGGGATGAGAGAGAGAGAATTAACAGCAATCAGGGTAATTCCCCAGTGTTTATTAATAACACTATTACTGATAATAATAATAATAATGTACATTATTAGTAACACTTAATTTTACTAATAATAATGTTTAATGTTAGACAGCCAGTTATTATAAACACAATCTCACACAATCTGATACTTACCGCAGTTCCTGTATTTTACAGTCCGGGTTCCTCAGAGCCGTAAACAGTAGTTTCATTCCTGAATCTCCCAGTTTATTATTACCCAGGTTCAGAACCGTCAGTGACCGGTTTGTACAGAGAGCGGAGGAGAGATCATCGGCACAAGAAGCTGTGAGACCGTTGTACCATAACCTAGAGATCAGAGTGAGGAGAGAGACGAGCAGAGATAACAGGAATCAGAGTAAATTCCCAGTATTTATTTGTATTATTATTACTTATACTGACCTTAATGTACAGTGTTAGACATCCAGTTATTACAAACACAATCTCACACAGTCTGATACTTACTCCAGTGTCTGTATTTTACAGTCCGGGTTCCTCAGAGCCGCAGACAATAGTTTCACTCCTGAATCTTCCAGTTGATTTCCTGCCAGTCTAAACACAAACATACAGAGAGTGAGAAACAAACTGAATCCAATCCCCGATCTGACACAATTTCTCTCTGATTTTTCAGTGTTTCCTGTAGTATCTTCAGGAAATTAATAACTAGATTTCCCTGTCGCTGACAATGAATCTTACTCTGTCCAACGCCCCATATATTCAGGGACTGTCAGTAAATATATTTATTAAATAAAGTGCTGTCTGTGTGAAGCCTTCAAATGTCCCTCAGTCCGGTCTCATTCCCTGATGATCAGAATCACCCTCCTGGAGGTCCCGTCATGTTTGGGGAAATTGTCTCATTTCTGCTGATTCTTAAATCCCAGATTTTATGGGAATGGGGCAATTTTCCTGAATTAAATGATAAAGTGGTGATTACCTGTACTTTATGCAGTATTATATTAATCTGTTTCATACCTCGGGGTGAGTTATATTGTGAAACGGCACTAAAGGCTGCTGTAAAATCCATCCCCCAGGATTTTATGTAACAAGGAGAGTTTATTCTGTCCTGTTACTAGTTTTAAATGTCCCTGTACTTCTAGTTTATCGGGGAGGGGAGTCTCTCACTTTATTCCCATTAAATTCTCTCCACATTTATTTCAGGCGCAACGTTCCCGACAGTTTATGGGGATTTTTCTGAAGTTCCCTCCCCGAGCGGGGCCTCACACACAGGGGGCAGATTATGGGAAATTCCCGGGTTCACTGCCCCCTGGTTAACCCAGGAGCCTCCCGCTGTGTGTGAGGCCCCACCGCTGGCCGGTGTGTGTCTGTACTCCTGGCCTAATACCCCACAACCCGTTAGATTGGAACCTTTTCAAAGGCAGATTTTAGTTCCCAAATCTCACTGAAGTGTCGGCCTGGATTAATGAGCGAGGGGCCTGAATCCACGACCTTCTGACTCAGAGGCACGAGTGCTGCCAGCTGGGTGAAGAGATGATGGATGTATTGGAGAGTGTGAAGGGCTGTGTCATTGATGAGTTAAGATAACGGACCGTCGTCCTGCGGGGAAAGCTCAGCTCGCCCACTGGCGGTTGACTGCCCGAAAGCTGTGTTTTGCTGTTTGTTACTGAATGTTTGGTGTTTCTGCTTCCCTCTCCAACACACGTTGACAGTCCGGTGACTGTCACTTGCCCCCACACCTCGGTAAGAGGGTGGGATGCTCCGACACACAGACTGCTGCAATTAGTGTCGATCTACTTGTAAGTAACAGTGAGAAGGAGCCTCTTCAATGGACGCATCTCAGTCAGTGAGAAAAACAACAATAAATATCATTTATTACAATTAAATTATCAGACTCTTTCAGTGACCTGTATTTACTGATCGGATAAAAATTGTGAAATCCCGAATTGTTCACAAGGATCCATTTTAGATTCTCCAGTCCTGAGGGAATTACTAACCGATCCTCTTATCATTTGTCATATTTGTGTTGAATCTGTTTCTCTCTGGTTTAACTGAACTGTTTGTTTCCCTTCATTTCGGATCAGCAATACAATCCGTGATTGTTCTACAATTGGCCTGACAGTTAGAGACAAATAATCATTCACCTCAACACCTGGCATTTGTGCAGTACGGATCTCAGCCGCTGGAGTCCTTCACACCGAATGGAGCAGCTCCCCAGATTGAGGTGTTTTATTGTATCACAGAGTCCAATGACATGAGACAGAACGGCACAGTCAATCGGGGTCAGTCCCAATCCATGAAATGTAAGTATTTCCACAGATCCCACTGTGACCCGAGCCAGTGTTTGATTCTGAGACTCAAACAGGTAGTGGAATGTGTTCAGGAGGTTCCTTTTCCCAGTTTCACGCTCTGTCTTTCCAATCTGTCCTTCAACCTTCTCCTTCACCCAGTCAATCACTCCGCAGATCGTTTGATGAAGAAATGGACCCAGAAACTCCTCCAGGGGCCGAGCTGACTGTGAGGAGGAGAGACCAACAACAAAACGGAGAAATATCTCAAATCGCCCATCATCCTTGCTGTGGGCTTCACTGAGGAGTTTCCGGATGTCCCCTGGATCTGCAGTCAGGAATTGTGCGAGTGCGGCCACAAACTCTTGGATGGTGAGGTGCGGGAATGTGTAAACCACACTCTGGGCAGAATCATCTCTCTCCAAAAGTTCCATCATGAACCCAGACAGGAACTGGGAAGGTTGCAGATTGTACTTGATCAAATCTCCATTTCTAAACACAATCTTCTTCTCGGAGACTCCAGTGAAGGCCATCTCACCGATCTTCAGTAATACATCACGGGGGGATTCAATCTCTCGGCCATGGTTTTTCAGAATGTTGTAAATATAGTAGGAATATAGTTGGGTGATGGTCTTGGGAACTTGCTGCTGTTTCCTGTCTCTTTGTGTGAAGAAGGGACCCAGTGACAGACCGAGGATCCAGCAGTAGGAAGGGTTGTAACACATGGTGTACAGGATCTCGTTCTCCTCCACATGTTTGAAAACAGCTGCTGCCACAGACTGATCTTCAAAAAAATTGTTGAAATATTCCTTCCGTTCTTCACCAACAAATCCCACGATTTCAGCCCAGACACTGATCTCAGCCTTTTCCAATAAATGTAATGCAGTGGGGCGGCTGGTCACCAGCACTGAACATCCTGGGAGCAGCTTGTACTGTGTTAAACTGTACACAATTTCAGACACTTCACACCAGTCTTCAGGATCTGTGCACATGTAATCAGCCTCTGTATTTCTCCGATTGTCAGCAAAATCGATACTGTCCTTGAATTCATCTAAACCATCGAATATAAACAGTAATCCCTCTGGGTTCTTCCAGAGCTCTCCCAGAATATTCCCAAAGTAAGGAAACAAATCTAGTATCAGATTCCTCAGGTTTATTCTACAGTTAATGGCGTTCAAATCCCGGAATTTAAAACTGAAAACAAATTGAAAGTGTGGGTATATTTTCACAGTGGCCCAGTCATAAACAATCTTTTGAACCATTGTTGTTTTTCCAATCCCCGCGACTCCGCTCACTGCTGCTGAACTCCCAGATTTGGATTTTCTCTTGGAAAAGCTGCTCTGGAACAATTGATCAGTTCGGATTTTTTCCAGTTCTCTCCGGAGATGTTTCTCTCTCCACTCTTCATGCTCTCGGCCTCTTGCCAGCAGTTCATGTTCTACAAGTGTCCGATCTCGAATAGTAGAAATGACCGTTAGTTCAGTGTATAGAGTGACCAGCTGGAAAATCTTAACCTTCTCCTTTATTCGGATCGTGTTCACTCTCAGTGTTTCAGTTTGGACCCGGAGTGTTTCCTTGTGTTTCTGTTGAACATCTTCAATTAGAACAGACAGAAAGTGATTCTTAATGTGAGTTGTATAGGCATAAAACCAAATTCTCAATATCACTTTACTATTCAGTAAATGTTCCGAGATTGAATTCCCAGCTTCAATAGAGGTGCGAGCAGGAAATTAAACTGAGTTACTGAAAACCTCGCTTGAAAGTGAATGATGGCGGAGAGAAGTTTCAAATCCTCACATGATTCTAATATTTACTGAACATGGAGATTTCTGTGAAAGTGATATTTTCCCTCTGATGATTAATACTATCAACCCTGGAATGAACCATGGACATCTCATTAAAATCCAAATGTGATTCTGGTTATACGAAACTGGAGGTTCTAGTGGATTATCCTATGAAACCATCAGAGGTGCTAACCTTCTGCGGAAATGGGAAATATGTTATTGTGTGCATTGGGAGAGGGATTGACTGTGAGTTGACAGAAGTTCCACTGTTATTGTATCAGACCTCGGGCAGGTTATCTGTGATATTGTGGGCACTGGGTGAGGGACGGACTGTGAATGGACAGAAGTTCCACTGTTATTGTATCAGACCTCGGGCAGGTTATCTGGGATATTGTGGGCACTGGGAGAGGGACAGACTGTGAATGGACAGAAGTGCCACTGTTATTGTATCAGACCTCGGGCAGGTTACCTGGGGCATTGTGTGCACTGGGAGAGGGACAGACCGTGAATGGACAGAATTTCCACTGTTATTGTATCAGACCTCGGGCAGGTTATCTGGGGTATTGTGTGCACTGGGAGAGCGAAAGATTGAATGGACAGGAGTTAAGTTGCTGTTGTTTTTGGACTCGGTTGGGTTATCTGGGATATTACGTGCATTTCTATCGTCACCTGATCACAGGTAAAGGTTACTGCCATTCTGAAGTTACAGAGGGGAATCAGAAAGATGAATTAAGGTATTAGGAGTTTAGTTTGAAGGAATGGTGAGAGTGTTAGATGTATTTTGTTTGGGCAAGAAACTTCTGAATTGAAATGTTTTAATGGAATTCCCAACATTCGTAAGTACAAAAGAACATAAGAAATAGAAGGAGGAGTAGGCCATACGGTCCCTCGAGCCTGCTCCGCCATTCAATCAGATCATGGCTGATCTACCTCAAATCCACTTTCCCGCCCAATTCCCTTATCCACTGATTCCCTTCGTGTCCAAAAATCTATCGATCACAGTCTTGAATATACTGAATGGAAACAGGAAACAGGCTCACAAACAACAAAATAATTAATAAGGGAGAAGGGAAGTCAGGGTAGTTTTCTCACACAAAGGGCCAGAGAAACTTGGGAAGGATACTAAAAGGGCAGTGTAAGTGGGGTCAAGAGAAAAGTTGTACGTGTTTCTGTGGATACACTGTGAGGAGGGGTAGTTGGTGTCATCTCTCTTAGGGACATGCTTATTTGGGCCAAATGGCCTTTTGCTGTCTCTAATCATTCTCCTGTTATATTGTGTTTCAGAAATTGTGAACAATTTTTTAGCAGTTTTACACCTACATTGAATGTGTTTTTCGAACAGTCCTTTCATATCACCGATTAGAATTAGAATTACTGCCCACATCACTCAGTGTGATGGTGGAGCAGAAAACATTCACAGTTCATTTCAACTGTTCTCCGAATAATTATACTCCGTTATTTCATTTTGGTCTGAATTTCTTATAATGCAGGTTTGGGAAATTACAAATCTGTTTCCATTATTCATTGCATTGGGTCTAAAAAGACCCCTGAGTTAAACTACTATTCTTTGAGCAGAATAAGGTTCTCACTTTCTCTGCCATTCGGAAGTTAACCCATAACTTCCGAATTACCCTGAATATTGTCTTTCCCTCCACGGATTAATGATCCATTGTGTTAACATCTTCTGAGATGAGATCGAGCACTTTGACGTCTCATTCTGTGCTGTGAAATGATAATATTTTAATATTTCGCATTTATCCAACTCTTTCCCTCTAGTTGATGGTGGGCAGATTTATGGGGGTGGGGGGGGTGGATGGGGGTGGCGCCTGGTAACCCTTAACATCTGGCTCAAGGCACTGCTCATTAAATTTGAGCCCAGAGCATCTGTGCGGTGCATACGCATAGTGTGTGGGATTCACAGTGCACAAAGGTTCCTGCCAGGTAAGTATGAGGATTCACAGTGTATCAGGAACCTGCCAGGCGTGTATGGGGATTGACAGTGTATCCGGATCCTGTCAGGTGGTAATGGGGATTCACAGTGTATCAGGATCATACCAGGTGTGTATCGGGATTCAGTGTATAAGGATCGTGCCAGGTGTGTATGGGGATTCACAGTTTATCAGGATCCTGCCAGGTGTGTATGAGGATTCACAGTGTATCAGGATCCTGCCAGGTATGTATGGTGATTCACAGTGTATCAGGATCCTGTCAGCTCTGTCTGGGTATTGAAAGTGTATCCGGATCCTGCCAGGTGTGTATGGGGATTCAGTGTATCAGGATCCTGCCAGGTGTGTGTGGGGATTCACCGTGTATCAGGATCCTGCCAGGTGTGTGTGGGGATTCACCGTGTATCAGGATCCTGCCAGGTGTGTGTGGGGATTCACCGTGTATCAGGATCCTGCCAGGTGTGTATGGGGATTCACAGTGTATCAGGATCCTGTCGGGTGTGTATGGGGATTGACAGTGTATCAGGATCCTGCCAGGTGTGTATGGGGATTCACAGTGTATCAGGATCCTGCCAGGTGTGTATGGGGATTCACAGTGTATCGGGATCCTGCCAGGTGTATATGGGGATTCACAGTGTATCGGGATCCTGCCAGGTGTGTATGGGGATTCACAGTGTATCAGGATCCTGCCAGGTGTGTATGGGGATTCACAGTGTATCAGGATCCTGCCAGGTGTGTATGGGGATTCACAGTGTATCAGGATCCTGCCAGGTGTGTGTGGGGATTCACAGTGTATCAGGATCCTGCCAGGTGTGTGTGGGGATTCACAGTGTATCAGGATCCTGCCAGGTGTGTATGGGGATTCACAGTGTATCAGGATCCTGGCAGGTGTGTCTGGGGATTCACAGTGTATCAGGATCCTGGCAGGTGTGTATGGGCATTCAGAGTGTATCAGGATACTGCCAGGTGTGTATGGGGATTCACAGTGTATCAGGATCCTGGCAGGTCTGTATGGGGATTCACAGTGTATCAGGATCCTGGCAGGTGTGTATGGGGATTCACAGTGTATCAGGATCCTGGCAGGTGTGTATGGGGATTCACAGTTTATCAGGATCCTGCCAGGTATGAACGCTTTTTCACAACTTTTAAGCCTGGATTAACTGGAGTAATAAAACATCTGCAAATTTACAAATAATTGAGAACTGCGAATAGGAATGGATCGCGCAGACAATTCAAAGATTATTCGCAAATCAAAATCTAACTTTATTCTGTTTCCTCCACCCTTTGAACTTGATTCCAAGATTCTGACAATCTCTAAACAAAAAACTACAGTCAAACATTCTGATTCTCAGAAGTGAAATAAACGGTTTGAAATCTCCATTTCATCACTTACCTTTCAGGTGACTGGGTATTTCAGATAAACCTCGTCCGATGTTCATATAATCAAATGGATCAGGACCTGTTTAAATCAATGAGCTTTCGTAAAATCTGATCTGTGTAATATTATAGTAAATTCTGCAGTGTTTCAATCTGAAATTGAATTCAGTGTGTGATTTTAACGTACCAAGTTCCTGAATCTCTTTCAGTATTTTGACAAACTTTGGTATTCTGTGCATTTTCACAAAGGATTCCCACATCACCCTTCGGGCCCGGGAGCCTTTCTCCATCACCAGATTGAGGAGAAGTTTGGAACTGTCTGCCCTGTTTCCCTTCTCCGCGAGCTCAGTGGCTTTCTGTAAAGAATAATAATGAATATATTGAGGAGTGGAGTGAAAGACAAAGACTGAGAATGAGAAGGAAAGGAGCTGCTCCGTGATGGGATCGCCCAGTTTATATTGAGTGGAGTGGAGTGAAAGACAAAGACTGAGAATGAGAAGGAAAGGAGCTGCTCCGTGATGGGATCTCACAGTTTATATTGAGTGGAGTGGAGTGAAAGACAAAGACTGAGAATGAGAAGGAAAGGAGCTGCTCCATGATGGGATCTCCCAGATTATATTGAGTGGAGTGGAGTGAAAGACAAAGACTGAGAATGAGAAGGAAAGGAGCTGCTCCGTGATGGGATCTCACAGTTTATATTGAGGAGTGGAGTGAAAGACAAAGACTGAGAATGAGAAGGAGCGGAGCTGCTCCGTGATGGGATCTCACAGTTTATATTGAGTGGAGTGAAAGACAAAGACTGAGAATGAAAAGGAGCGGAGCTGCTCCGTGATGGGATCTCCCAGTTTATAAAGAACACAGAAAGTAATCACAGGGCCGGGTATTGATCAATTCTGAACATGGGCAGAATATTCTGTTAACACCTTGATTCAGTCATTATGGGAATGAAATGTGATGAAACTATAATGTAAATGAGAAATATTGTTCTCAGAGAGTGAGGAATCACTGAGAACCTGCAATAGTTTTAATGGGACTTGTTTTCTCTGTCCTTCAGTGTCCAACATGACATCAGATTACTGATTGACAATATGATACTCCTGTTACTCGCACTTACCTCCTACTCTCACAAATTATTGATTTGTCTAAAAATAAAACAGCAGCGAATCAGAGCTGAAGTGACAGGGAAGGGACGATTCTAAAGTGAGGAAATCAGCTGGAAAACTGTCTGAGAAATTACCACTCTTGATTTACCAGTGAGGACAGCCGACCAATAATAATAACGGTGCTAAATATCCGTCACTTTTCTGTAAGTAATTAAATGTCTGACACCCAGTTTTCTGCACATCCACTGCCGGTATGAAACCTCGGTAACCGGGAGCACATATCCAGCAATGGGGCTCGTGCAGCCAAGACTGTCATCAGTAACAATGTATATTTATATAATGCCTTTAATGTAGAAAGACGTCCCAACACTGGACCACTACTGCTTGGGTGATGATGAGATGCACAAGATGTCAGAGCCAGAGCAATAGAGAATTCTAGGGGGCAGGAGGGCTGTAAGGCTGGAGGAAGTCACAGAGTTTGGGTGGGACGAGGCCATGGTGTGGCTTAAACAGGAGGATGGGAATTAAAAACTGACGGCATTCGAAAACTGTGAGGCAGCAGGTGAGTGAGCACAGGAGTGAGAGGTGAGTGGGATGGAGGAGGGACAGGGTACAGGCAGCAGCGTTTGGGATGAGCTGAAGTTTACCGAAGGCAGAGGACGGGAAGCCAGCCAGGAAAGCATTGGAATAGTTGAGTCCGGAGGAAATTTCCTCCAATTAAATATTGGAAAGACCAAATCCATCCCTTTTCACCTACAGACTCCACTATTCCAATGGTCTCCTGGCCGGCACTCCATCTTCCACCATCCATAAAATTGAGCTCACCCAAAACGCTGTTGCCTGTATCCTAACTACACCAAGTCCCATCACCCACTGTGCTCGCTGACCTACATTAGCTCCCGGTCCGGGAACACCTCTATTTTAAAATACTCATCGATGTTTTCAAATCCCTCATCATTCGCTCCTCCCTGTCTCTGTAACCTCCTCCAGCCCGACAACCCTCCGACATCTCTGCACTCCTCCAAGTTTTGCCTATTGCGCATCCCCGATGGAAATCGCTCCACCATTGGCAGCTGTGAGTCAGCTGCCTAGGCCCTAACCTCGAATTCCCTCCCTAAACCTCTCCACCTCACGCTCCTTTCCTTCAAAGAAACTCCTTATAACCTACCTCTTTGACCGAGCTCTCCTAATAACTGTTCACGTGGCTCGGAGTCAAAATTTATTTGATAATTGCTCCTATGAAGCGCCTTGGGATGTTTTACTATGTTAAAGGCACGATGTAAATGCAAGTTGATGTTACCCTGTCCTTTCTCTGTACAGATACTGACCATTCCGCTGGGTATTTCTATCTCATCCAATCATTGGTTCAGATTCAGAATATTTGTAATTTCATCCATTTCTCCTCTGTTTGGCCTGTTTCTGTTCTGTAACATTCTATGATTCGAAGATGTGATATTCTGTCAGTTCTGTTATGTTATGTTTAAATAATCCAAACTCATTCTGTGTCCATCCCACTTACGTGATACTCTTGTCCACTGAAATGTTTCTCATACGTTAATACGAAGTTGACGCCCTCCACTCCCTCTTCAATCGCCTGTTCCAGTCTGTCCCGGTAGAATTTCGTCAACTGGAACAGCTGGTAATCGTCGCACTTTGTCAGGAGCTCAGTGATTGCAGTGTTCGGATCTGTGAACAAAAATGGGGAAAACTAAACACATTATCGACTTTCTATCCGGGCGGCGACATTTCCTCTTAAACCAAACAGCTGAAGCCTCCTGTGAGGCACATTATCAAACACCTTCTGAAAACCCATATACACCGCATGTGCTACATTCCATCGTTCCGTACAGTCAATTCTTAAAAAAATGGTGTTTAAATATGTGAAACACGACTTGTCTATAGTGAATCTGTTCCAGCCTCCCGATCATCCCCTGTATCTCTAATTCGATCTGGAATTATAGATTCGAGGAGTTTGCCCACCACTGACGTACACTAATTGATCTCCAGTTACCTGGTTTACCTTGTCTCCCTCTTGAACAGATACACTACTTTGTCTCTTTCTAATCTATCAGCACAGTTTTTATATGCAAAGTCTCCTCCCTGACTTCATTTCACCGCATTCGTTGTGGGTCCAGTGGCTGCTCCACTTTGGCTATTCTTCTCAGATGCAAATCCTTCACTAGTTATCTCTAACTCTAGTCCCACATCCTCCTCCATTACACCCACATTCCCACTAACACCAGTGTTAGAATCTTCATTAATCTCCCCTCAAAATGTTATAACCAGGAAGATTTTGCTCTGAGTCCCGTGTAAACATAAACCATATGGTCTCATATCTCCTGGACCATATCTCTTATGCTTCTGACTTTCCAAATGTGTTTGGAATGATTTGTACATTCACAGACACAACATTTAAAACGAACTCTGATTTATGGGGAATTTTAAACAGTATTCGTTTTTTCCCTGACATCAATAAGCTTATCTCTCATTACTTCTAAGTCCCCTTCCTTTATTCTGCTAATATCTTTTCATTATTTCTTAAATCTTCTATTTCTGCTCCAACAGTCCATTTAGAGGAGGATGTGGGACCAGAGTTAGAGATAATTAGTGAAGGATTTGCATCTGAGAAGAATAGCCAAAGTGGAGAAGCCACTGGACCCACAACGAATGCGGTGAAATGAAGTCAGGGAGGAGACTTAACTCACTCTACTCCCCAAGACCGTGAATCCTTCCCTCCTGCTCCAGCCCAAGAACCACACATTGACCTGCCTCATATTTCCCTCCTTAAGTGGCCGAGTGTAAAACAATCCGGAGATCACCACCTGGAGGTCTTATCTTATATCTAGAGCCTCGGTCCTAATATTCCCTCTATAAACGTATTTCTATCCGTGTAATTGGTTCCGACCATGACTATCCACTGCTCTCCTTTCCTTCAGAGATGGTCCCACCTGTTCCAGGATGTTCTTCTTTCTGGCACCAGGGTGGTAACTTACTATTTGGGACCTGCTCAGGGCTGCAGAAGAGTCTGTATATTCCCCTGACTATAGAATCTCCCACCACTATCACTCTCCTATTCCTGTGCCCCGCCTGCCTCTTACCCCCACCCCACTCGGGGTGTCCCCCAGCTCCCCGTTCTCACACTTACTCAGGAAGACAATCCTCTCAGCCACTGTCTCTATCCACCTTACAGTCCCCAACACCAGGTACCAATTGGACAGTTCCAGTAATCACAAGATCCCTCCACCTGTGACTGCACTGTCCCTCTAGATGGTCACTCACTTCCCTCTATCTACACAGTATCTGTGATGTTACCTCTTCTTGTGTGAGCTGCAGGTTCCTGCTCGTGATCTGGACCCCTTGTCAGGACAGAAATTATATTTTGATGAATTTTCTGAACCTACCTGTGTCCATTTGCATTCTTGTTGAAGATGTTGGATCTTTTCCCCTGTTTGGACTTTCAGCCATGGTGGTGACAAACGTTCCTAGATTCTGATGCTCTGTAATAAATATAATATTAACAGGAGGGTTAGACAGAAATATTAAAATGAGCAGGAGCGCGTTCCCTTGTTAAACATGAAACCAAGTCCCTCCTCCCCCATCAGTACAACAGCCGTTAGTTCTGGGATCGAGCATATCTCGATTGTTATGATCAACGCTCTACATCAGGTGGGACACAGACAGCTGCCCAGTGAAATCCAGTGAGTCCTGCTGATCTCCACAACCCAGTTCCCGTCGGTCGAGACTCTGCACCGGGAGCGCCCATTGGTAAGATTTGCTCACACAGTGCCAGCAGAACCAGCCTTATAGCTGAGGTAGTGAATAATCTGAAAGGAAATATGGAGCAGCATCATCATTGATGAATTAAATGGTCCTTCATTCGGTTTTACATTCTGGCGCTATTATATTATTTTATTCACAGAAGTGTTTAATATTTTTGATTTGTTCAGTATTGATAGTAAATCCTCGTACTTTATGAATTTGATATCTATCCACATATATAATATATAGCTGGGTTTAATTCCTCTGGTCACTGTGGGCAGCGATATTGTCCGTGTGTTAATGGAGATGTGTCCTGGTTGGTGCTTCTATTAGAATATATTTACCACATCACTCATGTTGTCAGCACATGACAATTGAGCACTGCAGGAAGTGAGGAGATTTACCACTGTTCTAATATTAACACGAAGGAGCACTGTAGGAGGTGAGGAGATTTACCACTGTTCTAATATTAACACTAATGAGCACTGTAGGAGGTGAGGAGATTTACCACTGTTCTAATATTAACACTAATGAGCACTGTAGGAGGTGAGGAGATTTACCACTGTTCTAATATTAACACTAATGAGCACTGTAGGAGGTGAGGAGATTTACCACTGTTCTAATATTAACACTAATGAGCACTGTAGGAGGTGAGGAGATTTACCACTGTTCTAATATTAACACTAATGAGCACTGTAGGAGGTGAGGAGATTTACCACTGTTCTAATATTAACACGAAGGAGCACTGTAGGAGGTGAGGAGATTTACCACTGTTCTAATATTAACACGAAGGAGCACTGTAGGAGGTGAGGAGATTTACCACTGTTCTAATATTAACACTAATGAGCAGTGCAGGAGGTGAGGAGATTTACCACTGTTCTAATATTAACACTAATGAGCACTGTAGGAGGTGAGGAGATTTACCACTGTTCTAATATTAACACTAATGAGCAGTGCAGGAGGTGAGGAGATTTACCACTGTTCTAATATTAATACTGATGTATAATGTTATGAATCGTGTAACTTTAAACCGTTAGGTGATGCACATCATTCATATTTGGAATCTCATTAAGGGTTTCACAATCTCAGAAAACACCATGAATATATGAGATAGATTTGACTGCTGTTTTACAATCTGAATTCTCCTCTTGTGTTTGTGTTTCGAACAGAATTCGTGGCGGGGGCTGAAGATGGTGTCTTCATTCTTCCCAATGTTTAATTGGAGAAGTTATTGAACTCGTCTAAGACTGGATCTCGGACTGGCAGCGTAACAGAGCAGAGGGAGTAGAGGGGTCGAGAGAGGTGGTGGAGTGGTAGAGCGGAGTGTTCTCTGTATACCTGTGAAAGCTGATTCGGATAATGTCTCCAAGGGGCAGTATATAGATGAGAAATAGGAGGGGGTGAGGTTAGATCCACGGGGGGATTCCAGAGGTAACAGTGCGGGGGTGGGAAGAGAAGCCATTGGTGATGATTCTCCTGATACGACTGGACAAGTAAAAGTGGAACCAAGTGAGGGCAGTCCCACTGAGCTGGACAACGGAGGAGAGGCTTTGGAGGAGGATAAAGTGATCGACCATGTCAAAGGCTGCAGAGGTGGTGAAGAATGAGGAGGGATAGTTTACCATGTTCACAGAAGGTGTTATTTGTGACATTGAGTATTTCCACTTCAGTGCTGTAACAGGAGGGGAAACCCGATTGGAGAGATTCAAACATGAAGTTGTGAGAAAGATGGGCAGAAATTCTGAAGGCGACAAAAGATTGAGAGGAAAGGAAGGCTGGCAGTAGGGATACACGTGTCTAACTATTCACCCACTTGTCTATCTGGGCGCCTCTCATTGATCAAGCCCTCTCCTCTGTAATACAAAAGTCTCATTTGTGGTTTAATCTTAACGAACAAGTTAAACTCAGTCAACTTTTCCATAACATTCCACGCTCTGGCTGGGATACTGGAATCTCGCAGTTTCACCGGAGGAGTTCGCTTGTTCCAAGATACAGAATTAGAGAAAAGATTCCAAAATTCCCTTTTTGCAAAACTGATTCATAAAATGCAGCCTCGTCACTTCCCTTTATTACATAGAATCACACAAGTGGACAGCACAGAAATAGGCCATTCGGATCAACTGGTCGAGGCAGGTGTTGATGCTTCACTTGAGCCTCCTCCAACCACACTTCATCAAACCTGATCAACATATCCTTCCATCCCTCGTGTTTATCGAGTTTCAAACTTCAAAGCATCTTTTCTTTGTAGTGAGGCTTTGTAATCTGGAGATTGCCTTCTCACCGACCCTGTACAGTTCACGTGTTGTTGTTTGTCCATCCCACAAAGTCAAACTGACACCGACACCCCACTGACCCGGCCCCGCACCCACACCCCGCTGACCCGGCCCCACACCCACACCCCACCGACCCGGCCCCACACCCACACCTCACTGACCCGGCCCCACACCCACACCCCACTGACAGTGGACGAGAGGTTACACTCCAATTTTAATACCTGAATTGTGTATTCTGATGTGTAACAGGAAGTGAATGTGACAGGAGACGAGTGAAGCATTAATTGTGACACGTAGGGCAAATGAGCGTTAGAAATAAGACTTTTAATTCGTTACTAGAGCATCTCGATGGCCTTGTTCAAACTGACAGGTGAACTGGAATGTGTTCTCGCTGTTTTTGAAACAGGCCAGAATGGGAGGCGGACATGTGTGAATGTTCACTATAATACCAGCAGTGCTGGGAGGACTGAATAACTCGTAGAATAATTTTCTCAGTTAAAATAGTATTCAAACAGGAGTTGTTTGTTTTAGAAAAGTATTATTAAACCATGGCAACAGGAAGTCTTATGAATTATACATATCTACACAACCTACTGCTGGATTATAATCTCATTTTTCTGATAATACAAACTCTTTAAAATTTTTATCGTATCCAGATGTCCCAACTCCTGGTATGCCAAATATATAGAGAGGAGTTTACACTGAAAGTTTCATGGTCTGAATATATCGATCGTTTACACTGAATGTTTCATTGTCTGAATATATCGATAGGAGTTTACACTGAATATATTCAGACCATGAAACATTCAGTGCAAACTCCTATCGATATATTCAGTCCATGAAACAATCGATAGGAGTTTACACTGAATGTTTCATGGTCTGAATAGAGAGATAGGAGTTTACACTGAATGTTTCATGGTCTGAATATATCGATAGGAGTTTACACTGAATGTTTCATGGTCTGAATAGAGAGATAGG
Source organism: Heptranchias perlo (assembly GCF_035084215.1). Classification (NCBI taxonomy): domain Eukaryota; kingdom Metazoa; phylum Chordata; class Chondrichthyes; order Hexanchiformes; family Hexanchidae; genus Heptranchias; species Heptranchias perlo. Next base: position 7,893,100 of record NW_027139484.1, on the reverse strand, counting down.
AGTTTACACTGAATGTTTCATGGTCTGAATATATCGATAGGAGTTTACACTGAATGTTTCATGGTCTGAATATATCGATAGGAGTTTAAACTGAATGTTTCATGGTCTGAATATATCGATAGGAGTTTACACTGAATGTTTCATGGTCTGAATATACAGATAGGAGTTTACACTGAATGTTTCATGGTCTGAATATATCGATAGGAGTTTACACTGAATGTTTCATGGTCTGAATATATCGATAGGAGTTTACACTGAATGTTTCATGGTCTGAATATATCGATAGGAGTTTACACTGAATGTTTCATGGTCTGAATATATAGATAGGAGTTTACACTGAATGTTTCATGGTCTGAATATATCGATAGGAGTTTACACTGAATGTTTCATGGTCTGAATATATCGATAGGAGTTTACACTGAATGTTTCATGGTCTGAATATATCGATAGGAGTTTAAACTGAATGTTTCATGGTCTGAATATACAGATAGGAGTTTAAACTGAATGTTTCATGGTCTGAATATACAGATAGGAGTTTAAACTGAATGTTTCATGGTCTGAATATACAGATAGGAGTTTAAACTGAATGTTTCATGGTCTGAATATACAGATAGGAGTTTACACTGAATGTTTCATGGTCTGAATATATCGATAGGAGTTTACACTGAATGTTTCATGGTCTGAATATATAGATAGGAGTTTACACTGAATGTTTCATGGTCTGAATATATCGATAGGAGTTTACACTGAATGTTTCATGGTCTGAATATATCGATAGGAGTTTACACTGAATGTTTCATGGTCTGAATATATCGATAGGAGTTTACACTGAATGTTTCATGGTCTGAATATATCGATAGGAGTTTACACTGAATGTTTCATGGTCTGAATATACAGATAGGAGTTTAAACTGAATGTTTCATGGTCTGAATATACAGATAGGAGTTTAAACTGAATGTTTCATGGTCTGAATATACAGATAGGAGTTTGAACTGAATGTTTCATGGTCTGAATATACAGATAGGAGTTTAAACTGAATGTTTCATGGTCTGAATATACAGATAGGAGTTTACACAATGCTCATCCGCTTCATTCCTGACAGTATTAATATTCCCGGGGTTCATTACTCAGACTATTAATGCTCCTCCGCTCCATTCCTGACAGTATTAATAATCACAGGCTTCATTACTCACGCTGTTAGTACTCCTCTGCTCCATTCTAGACAGTATTAATAATCCCGGGCTTCATTACTCAGACTATTAATGCTCCTCCACTCCATTCCTGACAGTATTAATAATCCCGGGTTTCATTACTCAGACTATTAATACTCCGCCGCTACATTCCAGACAGTATTAATAGTCCCACGCTTCATTACTCACGTTGTTAGTACTCCTCCGCTCCATTCCAGACAGTATTAATATTCCCTTCCCACACCCACCGTCCGCTGGGGCCGCAGACAACGGCGAAGGTGGACTCTCAGGCCGCCCGGCCCGCTCCTCCTCCTCTGCTTCCACCACCCCCGGGCCCTTCAACCCCCGCTCCTCCTCCTCCTCCTCTTGGCCGCCCTCCGCCTGCCGCTCATCCTTCTCCTCTGCGCCGCCCGCACTCTGCCTCTGCCTCTTCCTCCACCACCGCCACATTGCCGACTCTCGGGCGGACGCTCCACCAGCCCCGCGCGGCCGCCCGCTCCCAACAAGAGCCCTCCACCGTGAGTCTGCAAAAGCGTCAGTGCGCCTGCGTCAAACGCAGCCCCGCCCCTGAAAAACGGACGGTGAGTGACAGCCCCGCCCACTCCATCACCACGGCAGCTGATTGGTTGGTTGACTGACTGACAGGGAGGCGGTGACCCCGCCCTCGCCTCCCCGGCAGCCGCTCGGTGAGTGACAGCGAGGCCCAGGCCCGTCCCCTGTTACCCTGACAACCAAAGTGATTGACGGAGAGGGCGCTTCCAGGGACTGGGAATCATGGGTCAGAGAATCATTGTATTGTCAGGGGGGTGGAGTACAGGGGTGAGGAAGTCTGACTGTAATTGTACAGGGACTTGGTGAGAGCTCACCTGGAGTACAGGGGTGAGAAAGTCTGACTGTAATTGTACAGGGACTTGGTGAGAGCTCACCTGGAGTACAGGGGTGAGAAAGTCTGACTGTAATTGTACAGGGACTTGGTGAGAGCTCACCTGGAGTACAGGGGTGAGGAAGTCTGACTGTAATTGTACAGGGACTTGGTGAGAGCTCACCTGGAGTACAGGGGTGAGGAAGTCTGACTGTAATTGTACAGGGACTTGGTGAGAGCTCACCTGGAGTACAGGGGTGAGGAAGTCTGACTGTAATTGTACAGGGACTTGGTGAGAGCTCACCTGGAGTACAGGGGTGAGGAAGTCTGACTGTAATTGTACAGGGACTTGGTGAGAGCTCACCTGGAGTACAGGGGTGAGGAAGTCTGACTGTAATTGTACAGGGACTTGGTGAGAGCTCACCTGGAGTACAGGGGTGAGGAAGTCTGACTGTAATTGGACAGGGACTTGGTGAGAGCTCACCTGGAGTACAGGAGTGAGGAAGTCTGACTGTAATTGTACAGGGACTTGGTGAGACCTCACCTGGAGTACAGGGGTGAGGAAGTCTGACTGTAATTGGACAGGGACTTGGTGAGAGCTCACCTGGAGTACAGGGGTGAGGAAGTCTGACTGTAATTGGACAGGGACTTGGTGAGAGCTCACCTGGAGTACAGGGGTGAGGAAGTCTGACTGTAATTGGACAGGGACATGGTGAGAGCTCACCTGGAGTACAGGTGTGAGGAAGTCTGACTGTAATTGTATTGGGACTTGGTGAGAGCTCACCTGGAGTACAGGGGTGAGGAAGTCTGACTGTAATTGGACAGGGACATGGTGAGAGCTCACCTGGAGTACAGGTGTGAGGAAGTCTGACTGTAATTGTATTGGGACTTGGTGAGAGCTCACCTGGAGTACAGGGGTGAGGAAGTCTGACAGTAATTGTATTGGGACTTGGTGAGACCTCACCTGGAGTACAGGGGTGAGGAAGTCTGACTGTAATTGGACAGGGACATGGTGAGAGCTCACCTGGAGTACAGGTGTGAGGAAGTCTGACTGTAATTGGACAGGGACTTGGTGAGAGCTCACCTGGAGTACAGGTGTGAGGAAGTCTGACTGTAATTGGACAGGGACTTGGTGAGAGCTCACCTGGAGTACAGGGGTGAGGAAGTCTGACTGTAATTGTACAGGGACTTGGTGAGAGCTCACCTGGAGTACAGGGGTGAGGAAGTCTGACTGTAATTGGACAGGGACTTGGTGAGAGCTCACCTGGAGTACAGGGGTGAGGAAGTCTGACTGTAATTGGACAGGGACTTGGTGAGAGCTCACCTGGAGTACAGGTGTGAGGAAGTCTGACTGTAATTGGACAGGGACATGGTGAGAGCTCACCTGGAGTACAGGTGTGAGGAAGTCTGACTGTAATTGTATTGGGACTTGGTGAGAGCTCACCTGGAGTACAGGGGTGAGGAAGTCTGACTGTAATTGTACAGGGACTTGGTGAGAGCTCACCTGGAGTACAGGGGTGAGGAAGTCTGACTGTAATTGGACAGGGACATGGTGAGAGCTCACCTGGAGTACAGGTGTGAGGAAGTCTGACTGTAATTGTATTGGGACTTGGTGAGAGCTCACCTGGAGTACAGGGGTGAGGAAGTCTGACTGTAATTGGACAGGGACATGGTGAGAGCTCACCTGGAGTACAGGTGTGAGGAAGTCTGACTGTAATTGTATTGGGACTTGGTGAGAGCTCACCTGGAGTACAGGGGTGAGGAAGTCTGACAGTAATTGTATTGGGACTTGGTGAGACCTCACCTGGAGTACAGGGGTGAGGAAGTCTGACTGTAATTGGACAGGGACATGGTGAGAGTTCACCTGGAGTACAGGTGTGAGGAAGTCTGACTGTAATTGGACAGGGACTTGGTGAGAGCTCACCTGGAGTACAGGTGTGAGGAAGTCTGACTGTAATTGGACAGGGACTTGGTGAGAGCTCACCTGGAGTACAGGGGTGAGGAAGTCTGACTGTAATTGTAAAGGGACTTGGTGAGAGCTCACCTGGAGTACAGGGGTGAGGAAGTCTGACTGTAATTGGACAGGGACTTGGTGAGAGCTCACCTGGAGTACAGGGGTGAGGAAGTCTGACTGTAATTGGACAGGGACTTGGTGAGAGCTCACCTGGAGGACAGGGGTGAGGAAGTCTGACTGTAATTGTACAGGGACTTGGTGAGAGCTCACCTGGAGTACAGGGGTGAGGAAGTCTGACTGTAATTGGACAGGGACTTGGTGAGAGCTCACCTGAAGTACAGGGGTGAGGAAGTCTGACTGTAATTGTACAGGGACTTGGTGAGAGCTCACCTGGAGTACAGGGGTGAGGAAGTCTGACTGTAATTGGACAGGGACTTGGTGAGAGCTCACCTGGAGTACAGGGGTGAGGAAGTCTGACTGTAATTGGACAGGGACTTGGTGAGAGCTCACCTGGAGTACAGGTGTGAGGAAGTCTGACTGTAATTGGACAGGGACTTGGTGAGAGCTCACCTGGTGTACAGGGGTGAGGAAGTCTGACTGTAATTGGACAGGGACTTGGTGAGAGCTCACCTGGAGGACAGGGGTGAGGAAGTCTGACTGTAATTGGACAGGGACTTGGTGAGAGCTCACCTGGAGTACAGGAGTGAGGAAGTCTGACTGTAATTGTACAGGGACTTGGTGAGAGCTCACCTGGAGTACAGGGGTGAGGAAGTCTGACTGTAATTGTACAGGGACTTGGTGAGAGCTCACCTGGAGTACAGGGGTGAGGAAGTCTGACTGTAATTGTACAGGGACTTGGTGAGAGCTCACCTGGAGTACAGGGGTGAGGAAGTCTGACTGTAATTGTACAGGGACTTGGTGAGAGCTCACCTGGAGTACAGGGGTGAGGAAGTCTGACTGTAATTGTACAGGGACTTGGTGAGACCTCACCTGGAGTACAGGGGTGAGGAAGTCTGACTGTAATTGTACAGGGACTTGGTGAGAGCTCACCTGGAGTACAGGGGTGAGGAAGTCTGACTGTAATTGTACAGGGACATGGTGAGAGCTCACCTGGAGTACATGGGTGAGGAAGTCTGACTGTAATTGGACAGGGACTTGGTGAGAGCTCACCTGGAGTACAGGGGTGAGGAAGTCTGACTGTAATTGTACAGGGACTTGGTGAGAGCTCACCTGGAGTACAGGGGTGAGGAAGTCTGACTGTAATTGTACAGGGACTTGGTGAGAGCTCACCTGGAGTACAGGGGTGAGGAAGTCTGACTGTAATTGGACAGGGACTTGGTGAGAGCTCACCTGGAGTACAGGGGTGAGGAAGTCTGACTGTAATTGGACAGGGACATGGTGAGAGCTCACCTGGAGTACAGGGGTGAGGAAGTCTGACTGTAATTGTACAGGGACTTGGTGAGAGCTCACCTGGAGTACAGGGGTGAGGAAGTCTGACTGTAATTGGACAGGGACATGGTGAGAGCTCACCTGGAGTACAGGGGTGAGGAAGTCTGACTGTAATTGGACAGGGACTTGGTGAGAGCTCACCTGGAGTACAGGGGTGAGGAAGTCTGACTGTAATTGGACAGGGACATGGTGAGAGCTCACCTGGAGTACAGGGGTGAGGAAGTCTGACTGTAATTGTACAGGGACATGGTGAGAGCTCACCTGGAGTACAGGGGTGAGGAAGTCTGACTGTAATTGTACAGGGACTTGGTGAGAGCTCACCTGGAGTACAGGGGTGAGGAAGTCTGACTGTAATTGTACAGGGACATGGTGAGAGCTCACCTGGAGTACAGGGGTGAGGAAGTCTGACTGTAATTGGACAGGGACTTGGTGAGAGCTCACCTGGAGTACAGGGGTGAGGAAGTCTGACTGTAATTGTACAGGGACATGGTGAGAGCTCACCTGGAGTACAGGGGTGAGGAAGTCTGACTGTAATTGGACAGGGACTTGGTGAGAGCTCACCTGGAGTACAGGGGTGAGGAAGTCTGACTGTAATTGTACAGGGACTTGGTGAGAGCTCACCTGGAGTACAGGGGTGAGGAAGTCTGACTGTAATTGTACAGGGACTTGGTGAGAGCTCACCTGGAGTACAGGGGTGAGGAAGTCTGACTGTAATTGTACAGGGACTTGGTGAGAGCTCACCTGGGGTACAGGAGTGAGGAAGTCTGACTGTAATTGGACAGGGACTTGGTGAGAGCTCACCTGGAGTACAGGGGTGAGGAAGTCTGACTGTAATTGGACAGGGACTTGGTGAGAGCTCACCTGGAGTACAGGGGTGAGGAAGTCTGGCTGTAATTGGACAGGGACTTGGTGAGAGCTCACCTGGAGTACAGGGGTGAGGAAGTCTGACTGTAATTGTACAGGGACTTGGTGAGAGCTCACCTGGAGTACAGGGGTGAGGAAGTCTGACTGTAATTGGACAGGGACTTGGTGAGAGCTCACCTGGAGTACAGGAGTGAGGAAGTCTGACTGTAATTGTACAGGGACTTGGTGAGAGCTCACCTGGAGTACAGGGGTGAGGAAGTCTGACTGTAATTGGACAGGGACTTGGTGAGAGCTCACCTGGAGTACAGGGGTGAGGAAGTCTGGCTGTAATTGTAAAGGGACTTGGTGAGAGCTCACCTGGAGGACAGGGGTGAGGAAGTCTGACTGTAATTGTACAGGGACTTGGTGAGAGCTCACCTGGAGTACAGGGGTGAGGAAGTCTGACTGTAATTGTACAGGGACTTGGTGAGAGCTCACCTCGAGTACAGGAGTGAGGAAGTCTGACTGTAATTGTACAGGGACTTGGTGAGAGCTCACCTGGAGTACAGGGGTGAGGAAGTCTGACTGTAATTGTACAGGGACTTGGTGAGAGCTCACCTGGAGTACAGGGGTGAGGAAGTCTGGCTGTAATTGGACAGGGACTTGGTGAGAGCTCAGCTGGAGTACAGGGGTGAGGAAGTCTGACTGTAATTGGACAGGGACTTGGTGAGAGCTCACCTGGAGTACAGGGGTGAGGAAGTCTGACTGTAATTGTACAGGGACTTGGTGAGAGCTCACCTGGAGTACAGGGGTGAGGAAGTCTGACTGTAATTGGACAGGGACTTGGTGAGAGCTCACCTGGAGTACAGGGGTGAGGAAGTCTGACTGTAATTGTACAGGGACTTGGTGAGAGCTCACCTGGAGTACAGGGGTGAGGAAGTCTGACTGTAATTGGACAGGGACATGGTGAGAGCTCACCTGGAGTACAGGGGTGAGGAAGTCTGACTGTAATTGTACAGGGACTTGGTGAGAGCTCACCTGGAGTACAGGGGTGAGGAAGTCTGACTGTAATTGGACAGGGACATGGTGAGAGCTCACCTGGAGTACAGGGGTGAGGAAGTCTGACTGTAATTGTACAGGGACTTGGTGAGAGCTCACCTGGAGTACAGGGGTGAGGAAGTCTGACTGTAATTGTACAGGGACTTGGTGAGAGCTCACCTGGAGTACAGGGGTGAGGAAGTCTGACTGTAATTGGACAGGGACTTGGTGAGAGCTCACCTGGAGTACAGGGGTGAGGAAGTCTGACTGTAATTGTACAGGGACTTGGTGAGAGCTCACCTGGAGTACAGGGGACAGTTCTGGTCTCCTTATCTGAAGAAGGATATACTCGCCTTACATGCAGTGCAACAAAAGTTCACTGTATAATTCCTGGGATGAGAGGGTTGTCCTATGAGGAGAGGTTGAGTAGAATGGGCCGATACTGTCTGGAGTTTAGAAGAATGAGAGGTGATCTCATTGGAACAAATGAGATTCTGAGGGGTTTTTACAGGGTCGATGCGGAGAGGATGTTTCCCCTGGCTGGATAATCTAGAACAAGGAGGCATCGTCTCAGGATACGGGGTTGGAAATTCAGGACTGAGATGAGGAAGAATTTCTTCACTCAGAGGGTTGTGAATCTTTTGAATTCTCTACCCCAGAGGGCTGTGGATGCTGAGTCATTGAGTATATTCAAGACTGAGATCGATAGATTTTTGGACTCTTAGGGAAATTGAGGGATATGGGCAGAAAAGTGGAGTTGAGGTCGAAGATCAGCCATGATCTGATTGAATGGCAGAGCAAGCTCGAGGGGCCGTGAGGCCGACTTCTGCTCCTATTTCTTATGTTCTTGTAGATCTCACAGGACCGTAAAATGATTGACTAACCGACCATAGAATCTGAAATCACAGGATGATGGATCACATATCACAGAATCATATCGAATCTTAATCATAGAGATTTACGGCCCAGAAGGTTGCCATTCGGCCCATCGTGCCTGCGCTGGCCGAAAATGAGCTATCCAGCCTGATCCACTATCACTGAAAGTGTTAATACTCCCCACTCCATTACTGACAGTATCAATACTCCCTGTTCCATCACTGACAGTTTTAATACTCCAACGCTCCATTCCTGGCGGTATTAATAATACCCCACTTTATTACTGACGGTATTAATAATCTCATGCTCCATTACCGAGGGAATTAAGACTTCACAGCTCGAATCCTGACAGTATTAATACTCCCCATTCGATTCCTGACAGTCGTGATAATCCGCTGCTAAATCAGACTGTATTAACACACTGACAAAATGAATACGCCTCAGCTCCATTCCTTACAGTATTAATATTAAAGTGAAGAAATGTTGACGGTTTGAATACTCCCCCTCTCCATTCCTGACGGTATTGATCTTCCCCGCTCCATTCCATAAGGTAGTAATACGCCCCAACTCCATTTCTGACGGTATTAATACTCCTTCACTCGATTTCTGACGGTATTAATACTCCTTCACTCGATTTCTGACGGTATTAATACTCCTTCACTCGATTTCTGACGGTATTAATACTCCTTCACTCGATTTCTGACGGTATTAATACTCCTTCACTCGATTTCTGACGGTATTAATACTCCTTCACTCGATTTCTGACGGTATTAATACTCCTTCACTCGATTTCTGACGGTATTAATACTCCTTCACTCGATTTCTGATGGTATTAATACTCCCTCGCTCGATTTCTGACTGTATTAATTCCACCCACTCCATTCCTGAGAGCATTAATACTCTCCATCACTGACTGTATTAATAAAGATGTGGAGATGCCGGTGATGGACTGAGGAAGGAGGAAGCCTCCGAAAGCTTGTGAATTTAAAATAAAATTGCTGGACTATAACTTGGTGTTGTAAAATTGTTTACAATTGTATTAATAAAATCAAATATCACATGTCACAGAACCACATACCATCTCAGAATCATAGAAATTTATGACCCAGGAGGCCATTCTGCCCATCGTGCCTGTAGCTGAAAATGATCCACCCAGGTGACTGACATCACGCGCACTCCCGGCTCGCGCGGTTTCGGTTTAACGGCCGCGCAGTTTTAAAATCAGCCGTCTCGTGATCGGGGCCGCACCGCCCCCCTCGCGGTCAATTCATCGAGCTCGGGGCGGGGGCCGAGCCCCGATTGGTGAGCGGGGATGTCAATCAGCGGGTTCTGACCCAATCGCAGGGGTGAATGTCCGCAGTGCGCATGCCCCGACCCGCCCAACCCCGGATGGAGCGCAGTCGGTGGAGAAGAAGGCGTTTTGGAGACAAAATGGCGGTCAAGGCGGAGCGGGTGTAATGGAGAGAAAAAAAAAAGAGAGAGAAGGTGAGTGAGTGAGGCTGAATCCACCTCACCCCCCGCGGACGGACGGAGCCGCCGCCCTGTGGATGGAGGGAGCGGGCGGGCGGGTGAGTGAGGGGAGCTTGAGATGAGCGGGCGGTCGGTCTCGGTGATCTCCTCCCTCCCTCCGGAGATGGCGGGGCGCGGGGAGATCTGTGGATCGGAGATTAGATCAGCCCGGGTCCCGGGACTGAGAGCCGGAGCTCCTTTAATCAAAACCCCCGGCCCCGGGGATTGAATAAACTCCCGGGGAAAAACAATCAGAGAGAAGGAGGAACTGAGGGGGGTGGTCTCAGTATTTGATGAACTGAGGGGGGGGGTCTCAGTATTTGATGAACTGAGGGGGGGTCTCAGTATTTGATGAACTGAGGGGGGGTCTCAGTATTTGATGAACTGAGGGGGGGTCTCAGTATTTGATGAACTGAGGGGGGGTCTCAGTATTTGATGAACTGAGGAGGGGGGGTCTCAGTATTTGATGAACTGAGGGGGGGTCTCAGTATTTGATGAACTGAGGGGAGGGGGTCTCAGTATTTGATGAACTGAGGGGGGGGGTCTCAGTATTTGATGAACTGAGGGGGGGTCTCAGTATTTGATGAACTGAGGGGGGGTCTCAGTATTTGATGAACTGAGGGGGGGTCTCAGTATTTGATGAACTGAGGGGGGGGGTCTCAGTATTTGATGAACTGAGGGGGGGGGTCTCAGTATTTGATGAACTGAGGGGGGGGGTCTCAGTATTTGATGAACTGAGGGGGGGGTCTCAGTATTTGATGAACTGAGGGGGGGGTCTCAGTATTTGATGAACTGAGGGGGGGGTCTCAGTATTTGATGAACTGAGGGGGGGGTCTCAGTATTTGATGAACTGAGGGGAGGGGGGTCTCAGTATTTGATGAACTGAGGGGGGGTCTCAGTATTTGATGAACTGAGGGGGGGGGTCTCAGTATTTGATGAACTGAGGGGGGGTCTCAGTACTGATGAACTGAGGGGGGGGTCTCAGTATTTGATGAACTGAGGGGGGGGTCTCAGTATTTGATGAACTGAGGGGGGGGTCTCAGTATTTGATGAACTGAGGGGGGTCTCAGTATTTGATGAACTGAGGGGGGGGTCTCAGTATTTGATGAACTGAGGGGGGGGTCTCAGTATTTGATGAACTGAGGGGGGGTCTCAGTATTTGATGAACTGAGGGGGGGTCTCAGTATTTGATGAACTGAGGGGGGGGTCTCAGTATTTGATGAACTGAGGGGGGGGTCTCAGTATTTGATGAACTGAGGGGGGGTCTCAGTATTTGATGAACTGAGGGGGGGGTCTCAGTATTTGATGAACTGAGGGGGGGGGGGTCTCAGTATTTGATGAACTGAGGGGGGGGGTCTCAGTATTTGATGAACTGAGGGGAGGGTTTCAGTATTTGATGAACTGAGGGGAGGGTTTCGGTATTTGATGAACTGAGGGGGGGTCTCAGTATTTGATGAACTGAGGGGGGGGGGTCTCGGTATTTGATGAACTGATGGGAGGGGGTCTCGGTATTTGATGAACTGATGGGAGGGGGTCTCGGTATTGTTCAGTCAATCGAGTGCGGGTTTGGGGGCCACTCGGAGGGAAGGATCAGGATCAGACTGTGCGGGACTGGGGGCCACTCGGAGGGAAGGGGGGGATCAGGATCAGACTGTGCAGGACTGGGGTCACTCGGAGCGAAGGATCAGGATCAGACTGTGCGGGACTGGGGGCCACTCAGAGGGAAGGATCAGGATCAGACTGTGCGGGTCTGGGGGCCACTCGGAGGGAAGGGGGGGGATCAGGATCAGACTGTGCGGGACTGGGGGCCACTCGGAGGGAAGGGGGGGATCAGGATCAGACTGTGCGGTTCTGGGGGCCACTCGGAGGGAAGGGGGGGATCAGGATCAGACTGTGCGGGACTGGGGGCCACTCGGAGGGAAGGGGGGATCAGGATCAGACTGTGCGGGGCTGGGGTCACTCGGAGGGAAGGATCAGGATCAGACTGTGCGGGACTGGGGGCCACTCAGAGGGAAGGATCAGGATCAGACTGTGCGGTTCTGGGGGCCACTCGGAGGGAAGGGGGTGGATCAGGATCAGACTGTGCGGTTCTGGGGGTCACTCGGAGGGAAGGATCAGGATCAGACTGTGCGGGGCTGGGGTCACTCGGAGGGAAGGATCAGGATCAGACTGTGCGGGACTGGGGGCCACTCGGAGGGAAGGATCAGGATCAGACTGTGGGACTGGGGGCCACTCGGAGGGAAGGATCAGGATCAGACTGTGCGGGACTGGGGGCCACTCGGAGGGAAGGATCAGGATCAGACTGCGGGACTGGGGGCCACTCGGAGGGAAGGATCAGGATCAGACTGTGCGGGACTGGGGGCCACTCGGAGGGAAGGGGGGGATCAGGATCAGACTGTGCGGGACTGGGGGCCACTCGGAGGGAAGGATCAGGATCAGACTGCGGGACTGGGGGCCACTCGGAGGGAAGGGGGGGGATCAGGATCAGACTGTGCGGGACTGGGGGCCACTCGGAGGGAAGGGGGGATCAGGATCAGAATGTGCAGGACTGGGGGCCACTCGGAGGGAAGGGGGGATCAGGATCAGACTGTGCGGGACTGGGGGCCACTCGGAGGGAAGGGGTGGATCAGGATCAGACTGTGCGGGACTGGGGGCCACTCGGAGGGAAGGGGGTGGATCAGAATCCAGAGGAAAATATGATCCTAAAAACAGGGGTGGCACATGGAGAGGGAATTGCCTCAAACTGGGGCAGGAGAATGAAACGATCACATATTGTGGTCGGGATGGTGAAGAGACATGGAATGTGGGAACAGAGTTCCTCAAACAGTGTATTAAATTCAATATTTAAGTTAAAGTGTAGATTAGATTCTCCTTCAGACCGTCAATATTGATCTCATTTTCTGCCCCGCCATAATTAGATATCCTGGTGAATGACGGAGTGATTGAGAAAAGTCCACAGCTGGAAGTAAACAGGGATTGTAGACTGAGGAACAACAGCAGGTGAATCAGCACAGGATTGTGAGAGCAGCAACCAGAGAGAATCCTTCCGATTCGAAAAGCTTCCATAGATCGACTGAGGAGAAAGGTAAGAGAAAGTCCCATTTACTCAGATAAACACTGGTCCTGTAGACAGTCCACAAAGGTTACAAGGTAATGGGGGAAATGGTGAGAATGAGACTGGGAGAGTCTGATCACCGAGTACAATTATCCAGCATGAGGCCGTGCAATGAAACGTGAAGTGAGATCAGTTTCTGTCTCAAAACACACAGTCACAAATGAATCTTGTGTGTGTTTTAGAGAAAAGGGGTTTGATCTAAGAGGTGACTCCAGTCTGAGGCAGTGCCTAGCAGATATACAGTGTCTCCCCGCCCCCAGCACCAACTCGGAAAGAACCCACCTTTATAGCCCCGATAATATCGATATTACACTGTGAGTTAAGGTAGTGCCAGACAGTGTTACCGAATTCAAATATATTTCCTATCCAACAGTCAAAATAAATCAACTTAAAATTCGGAACTGGATATTGGGTTTAACTTAATGTTATTTCCCATCAGTAAATCTATTTCTGGATTTAACTATTGTAGTTGAATTAAATGATTATCATTTAAATATAAACTGGTGATAAAATGATGCGTAAATCTTATTTAATGATTTGTAAAATTTCTTCCAATTGATTATTCTGATACAAAGCACAAAATAATGTTCTGGGTGATCACATGATCCAGCTCCCGGCCTCGGCCGAGGGTTCTTTTTATTAAACTGAGAGCGATGTTTGTCCCGATACAATCCAGATTCATTTCCCTGCTCTTTGATTTGATAGAAGTGTTCAAAATCATGGCGATTTAGATAAAGTAAATAAAGAGAAACTGTTCCCATTGGCGGAAGGATCAAAAACCAGAGGACACACATTAAAGGTGATTGGCGAAAGAACCACATTCAGTGAGTTTAATGATCTGGAATGCACTGCCTGACAGGGTGGTGGAAGCAGATTCAATAATAAATTTCAAAAGCGAATTGGATAAATTGTGTAAGGGAAAATATTTGCAGACCTGCGTGGAATGAGCGGGGGAATGGGACGAACTTGAATGCTCTTACAAAGAGCTGGCACAGGCTCGATGGCCTGAATGGCCACCTTCGATGCTGTAATCATTCCATTATTCTATCCAATTCCCTTTTGAAAGTTACTATTGAATCTGCTTCCACCACCCGTTCAGGTAGTGCATTCCAGATCATAATATCTGGCCACATCAAAATGAAAATCTCTTCATTTCCCCCACCCACCCCGCCCTGGTTCTTTTGTCAATTATCTTAAATCTGTGTCCCCTAGTTATCGACACATATTAATCTTAAAAGCCTTTTTCTAACCATCCGTTTATCGATTAATAAATATCTTTAATCTAACTTAACAGGTATAAATAGAGGACCGTGTTTTAATATGTGATTTTAAAACATCACTGAGACAGGTCCTTTAGATTAAAGTACAAGTCTGGTGTGTAAAGTTACTTTCATATTATAAAGAGATCATTTTCAGTAATACCATTGTTAAGAAATGGCAGGGTTATAATATGTGTTCTATGAAAAACAAATATAATTGCAGCGACACAAAGTTCAAAACACTTCTTTCCATTTGCCGGCTGTAAGTTGTCAGCGAGCTCAAGGAACGGAAACGAGATCTGTTGCATCGCCCCCCTCTGCTGACTGAGGTTTGTAACCTGGAGACTTGGGGGGTAAAGTAGATCTGTTGCATCGCACGCCTCTGCTGACGGCGGTTTGTCATCTGGAGACTAGGGGGTAAAGTAGATCTGTTGCATCGCCCCCTTCTGCTGGCGACGGTTTGTAACCTGGAGACTGGAGGGTAAAGTCAATCTCCCCTCTTTCTCTCATCACACACACGGTTCTGGGTGGAAACCAGATGGTGATCAGAATTAAAGATAAAACCTAATGCAGAGAATCAATCAACACCAAATGCGGGTGACCCCATTATTCTCAGGTGGATGTTAGGGTCGAATTGTAACCCAGATCTACTTTAATCAAAAAGCACTGGGATTGAAGAAGCCTTCTGGTAAAAAAATCACACTGAAGGGGGAACTGAGTGGGTCTCAACATTTATGCCCGAGTGACACAAAGTAAAAGCAAAATGCTGAAACTCGCAGAGACAGAAGCGAAAATTTTCCGTTTGTGGGAACCTCACTTCCTCCAACTTTGGATCGATATGAGGAAGAGGTTTCTGATCCTTTGCCCCGAGACGCCACTTGCTGTGTCTGATCCAACCTGTGATATGGACACGTGTCTTCTGGCAATTTAACTTGTTCAATCCCAGTCTGTGCCGGATTTTACAAATCGTTGATGGTTAAAGGTCGGGTTTCATCATCCTGGCACTTCTCTCCACACAAAACACTCAGTCACTCACTGATGTTCAGAGGCATCTTCTCTCTCTCACACTCATTGATGTTCAGAGGCATCTTCTCTCTCTCACACTCACTGATGTTCAGAGGCATCTTCTCTCTCTCACACGCATTGATGTTCAGAGGCATCCTCTCTCTCTCACACTCATTGATGTTCAGAGGCATCCTCTCTCTCTAACACTCATTGATGTTCAGAGGCATCCTCTCTCTCTCACACTCATTGATGTTCAGAGGCATCCTCTCTCTCTCACACTCATTGATGTTCAGAGGCATCCTCTCTCTCTCACACTCACTGATGTTCAGAGGCATCCTCTCTCTCTCACACTCACTGATGTTCAGAGGCATCCTCTCTCTCTCACACTCATTGATGTTCAGAGGCATCCTCTCTCTCTCACACTCACTGATGTTCAGAGGCATCCTCTCTCTCACACACTCACTGATGTTCAGAGGCATCCTCTCTCTCTCACACTCACTGATGTTCAGAGGCATCCTCTCTCACTGTCTCTCTCACAGGGTACACTGCCATCGTGTGGTGACACAATGCCTTCCCCAAAGTGTGTGACACTGTATCATCACCCGTTTGTTTCACACTCCACCCAATGACATTAGACAGGAACAGGAGGATGCCGTTCAGCCCCTCGAACCTGTCCCGTCACTCTATTAGATCGTAACCGATCTGTACCTCAACTCCATTTCCCGCCTTAGCTGCATGTCACCTTAATATACCTAATAAAAGGGTAGATTTCATTACCTGTTACTTTGTGCTGATAACAGAATCTGACCCTATTGGGGAACTGGAAACCAGGGACACAGACAGACTCAGTGAGTGAGGAAAACTGTGGGAGATGGTGTTTTATGTGGGCAAGTGTGAGGTCATCCACTTTGGATCAGAAAAAGACACATTCCCCTTTCTGTCTGGAGAGGCCCCGAGAGATGTTTCCCCTCAATTCCCCACCAACTATCGATAGTTTCAGTGATTGGGTTTATCCTAAGACGAAGAGTGGGCCGTATTTCTGGTCATTCATTCCTTTCTGGTGCAAAAACACAAAAGGAAACGTGGCTCCGCCGAGGCTAACAAAAGAGATTAAGGATAGATTCAAAGAAGAAGTTACCAGAAAAAGCAGCAAACCTGAGGATTGGGAGCAGTTTAGAATTCAGCGAAAAAGGACCAAGATGATTAAGAGGAAAAACAGAGTATGAGAGTAAACGTGGAAGGAACATAAAAGTGGACTGTAAAATCTTCTACAAGTATTTAAAAAGAAAAAGATTAGTGAAGACAAATGTGAGTCCATCACGGTCAGAAGCGGGAGAATTTATGGTGGAGAACAAGGACTCAGTGGGTTTCACTGGGCAGCTGTCTGTTTCACACCTGATGTGGAACGTTGATCATAACACTCGTGAAATGCTCGATCCCAGAGCTAACAAATGTTGTACTGATGGGGGAGGAGGGACTTGGTATCATGTTTAACAAGGCAACGCTCTCCTCATTTTAATATTTCTGTCTAACTTCATATTAATATATTTATTACAGAGCATCAGAATCTGGGAATCTGTCACCACCATGGCTGAAGGTTCAAATAGGGGAGGAGATCCAACATCTTCAACAAGAATGAGAATGGACACAGGTAGGTTCAGAAAATTCATCAAAATATAATTTCTGACCTCACAAAGGGTCCAGATCACGAGCAGGAACCTGCAGCTCACCACAGGAAGAGGTAACAGCACAGATACTGTGCAGATAGAGGGAAGTGAGTGACCATCCAGAGGGACAGTGCAGTCACAGGTGGAGGGATCTCCTGAGTACTGGAACTGTCCAATAGATAACTGGTGTTGGGTACTGTAAGGTGGATAGAGACAGTGTCTCAGAGGATTAACAGTGTGAGACCGGGGAGCAGGTGGACACCCCGAGTGGGGCAGGGGTGAGAGGCAGGTGGGGCACAGCAATAGGAAAGCGATAGTGGTGGGAGATTCTATAGTCTGGGGAATATACAGACTCTTCTGCAGCCCTGAGCAGGTTCCAAATGGTAAGTTGCCTCCCTGGTGTCAGAGGGAAAAATTTCCAGGAACAGGTGGGACGATCTCTGGAAAGGAAAGGGGAGCAGAGAATAGTCATGGTCGGACCCAATAACATGGATAGAAATACGATTATACAGGTAATATTGAAACTGAGGCTCGACACATTAAACAAGGCCTTCAGGTGTTGATCTCTGGATTGTTTTACGGTGGGCCACTTAAAGAGGGAAATATGCGGCAGGTCAATGTGTGGCTGCAGGGCTGGAGCAGGAGGGAAGGGTTCACGGTCTTGGGGATAGAGTGAGTTCAGGGAGAAGGGAAGGGACGGTCACGGTCTGAACTGACCAACAATGGTTTTACAGACTGGGTGAATGGAGCAGGAGGGAAGTGTTCACGGTCTTGGGGATAGAGTGAGTTCAGGGAGAAGGGAAGGGACGGTCACGGTCTGAACCGAGCAACAATGATTTTACAGACTGGGTGAATGGAGCAGGAGGGAAGGGTTCACGGTCTTGGGGATAGAGTGAGTTCAGGGAGAAGGGAAGGTACGGTCACGGTCTGAACCGACCAACAATGGTTTTACAGACTTGGTGAAAGGAGCAGCGGGAAGGTTTCAGTTGATATGACTGGAGGGGGGGAACTATCTGGATCTGAGATTTAAGCGTGGAATTAATAAAACTGTTGGGGCAGGAACAGATGATTTATGAAGTAATGAAATGATATTGGCAGGAAAAAGGGTAGGAGGTTTTTAAGTATTGAGAGATAAAGTTATGGATGTCGAGGGGGGAAAGAAAAACGAATTATAGGTAAATTACCCCCAAAATCGGAGTTTGGATTCAGTTTTATGTCTGTGAATGTACAAATCATTCCAAACACATTTGGAAAGTCAGAATCATAAGAGATATGGTCCAGGAGCTATCAGACCACATGGTTTAGGTTTACACGGATTCAGCGAAATCTTCCTGGTTATATCATTTTGCGGGGAGATTAATGAAGATTCTAACACTGATGGTGTTGGTGGGAATGTCGGTGTACTGGAGGAGGATGTCAGAGATAACTAGAGAAGGATTTGGATCTGAGAAAAATAGTCAAAGTGAAGAAGCCAATGGACCGACAACCAATGCGGTTAAATGAAGTCAGGGAGGAGACTTTGGATACAGAAACGGATTAGAAAGAGACAAAGAAATGTATCTGTTCAAGAGGGAGAGAAGGTAAACCGGGTAACTGGAGATCAATTAGTGTACGTCAGCAGTGGGCAAACTCCTCGAATCTGTAATTCCAGGTTGAATTAGTGAACATTTAGAGATACAGGGGATGATCAGGGGAGGCTGGAACTGATTCGCTGTAGACAAGTCGTGTTTCACATATTTAAACACCGGTTTTTAAGAATTGACTGTACGGAACGATGGAAGGCAGCACATGCGGTGTATATGGGTTTTCAGAAGGTGTTTGATGATGTGACAGGAGGCTTCAGCCGTTTGGTATAAGAGGAAATGTAGCCGCCCGGATAATGTGTTTAGTTTTCTCCATTTTTGTTCACAGGTCTGAACACTGCAATCACTGAGTTCCTGACAAAGTGCGACGATTACCAGCTGTTCCAGTTGACGAAATTCTACCGGGACAGACTTGAACAGGTGATTGAAGAGGGGTTGGAGGGACTCAGTCTCATGTTAACAGGCGAGGACCATTTCAGTGGGCAGGAATATCACGTAAGTGGAATGGACACAGAATGAGTTTGGATTATTTAAATGTAACAGAAGTGACAGAATATCACATCTTAGAATCATAGAATGTTACAGAACAGAAACAGGCCAAATAGGGAAGAAATGGATAAAACTGAAAATATTTGAATCTGAACCAATGATAGGAAGAGATGATACTACCCAATGGATCAGTCAATATCTGTACAGAGAAAGACAAGGGAAACGACAACAGCAACATGCATTTATATCACGCGTTTAACATAATAATTCGTCCCAAGGTGCTTCATAGGAGCGATTATCAAACAAAATTTGACACCGAGCCACATGAGATATTCAGAGAGGTGATCAAAAGCTTGGTCAAAGAGGCGGGTTTTGAGGAGCGTCTTAAAGGAAAGGAGAGCGAGGTAGAGAGGCGGAGACGTTTAGGGAGGGAACTTTCAGAGCTTGTGGACTCGGCAGTTGAAGGCACGGCCACCAATGATGGAGCAACGACAATCGGGGATGCACAAGAGGTCAGAATTGGAGGAGTGCAGAGATCTGAGGGGTTTGTAGGGCTGGAGGAGGTGACAGAGATAAGGAGAGGCAAGGACATGGTAGGATTTGTGCACAAGGATGAGAATTTTAAAATCGATCAGTTTCCGGATCGGGAGCCAATGTAGGTCAGCTAGCACAGGGGTGTTGGATGAACTGGACTTGGTGTGAGTTAGGCTGTGGGAAGCAGAGTTTTGGATGAGCTCAAATTTACGGAGGCTGGAAGGTGGGAGGCCGGCCAGGACACCATTGGAATGGTGGAGTGTGGAAGTGACAAAGGGATGGTTTCGGTCTTCCCAATATTTAATTGGAGGAAATTTCCTCCGGATGCAACTATTCCGATGCTCTCCTGGCCGGCTTCCCATCCTCCGCTTTCTGTAAACTTCAACACATCCAAAACGCTGCTGCCTGTAACCTGTCCCTCCCCCGTCCCGCTCACCCCTCACTCCTGTGCTCGTTCACTTATCGCAGTTCTCGAATGACTTCAATTTTAAATTCCCATCCTCCTGTTTAAATCACTTCAAGGTCCTGCCCCTCACTAGAATTCTCTCTTGCTCTGACTCTGGCATCTTGTGCCTCTCCCCATCGCCCTACCAGCGGTGGCCGAGCATTCCGCAGTTTTTGGACCCAGGCTCTGGAATTCACTCCCTAAAATCCTCCGCCTCTCTATCTCCCTCTTCTCTTTAAAATTTGATTCTTTATCCAGCTTTTGGTCATCCCTAATAATATGCCCTCCTTTGTCTCAGGCCCATTGTATGATTCCACTCCTGTGAATCGCCGTGGGACATTTTTCTATATTAAAGGTGCTGTGTTGTTGTTGTTGATGAATCAAGATGTTTACAGAATATTTTGCCCATGTTCAGAATGGATCAGAACCCGGCCCAGTGATTACTTTGTGTTCAATATAAACTGGGTGATCCCATCACGGAGCAGCTCCTCTCCTTCTGATTCTCAGTCTTTGTCTTTCACTCCACTCCTCAATATATTCATTATTATTCTTTACAGAAAGTCACTGAGCTCGCGGAGAAGGGAAACAGGGCGGCAAGTTCCAAACTTCTCCTAAATCTGGTGATGGAGAAAGGCTCCCGGGCCCAAAGGGTGATGTGGGAATCCTTTGTGAAAATGCACAGATTACCAAAGTTGGATAAAATACTGAAAGAGATGCAGGAACTTGGTACGGTAAAATCACACACTGAATTCAATTTCAGATTGAAACACTGCAGAATTTACTATAATATTACACAGATCTGATTTCATGAAAGCTCATTGATTTAAACAGGTCCTGATCCATTTGATTATATGAACATCGGACGAGGTTTATCTGAAATACCCAGTCACCTGAAAGGTAAGTGATGAAATGGGGGTTTCAAACCGTTTATTCCACTTCTGAGAATCAGAATGTTTGACTGTAGTTTTTTGTTTTGAGATTGTCAGAATCTTGGAATCAGAAGTTCAAAGGGTGGAGGAAACAGAAAAAAAGTTAATTTTCATTTGTTGTTAATCCTGTGAAACCGCATGCATCTGGCAGGATCCTAATACACTGCAGCACTTCATACACATCTGTGAGGTGCCCTGGCATCGCAGGAAAAGAATGTTTTGCGTAGCTTGAAGTTAAAAGTCACTCCGAGTTTTGAATTATTAGTGAGTTTGTATTACTCCAATTAATCCAACTACATACACACCTGGCAGGATCCTGATACACTGTGAATCCCCATACACACCTGGCAGGATCCTGATACACTGTAAATCCCCACACACAAAAGGCAGGATCCTGAAACACTGTGAATCCCCACACACCAGGCAGGATCCTGATACACTGTGAATCCCCATACACACCTGGCAGGATCCTGATACTCTGAATCCCCATACACACCTGGCAGGATCCTGATACTCTGAATCCCCATACACACCTGGCAGGGTCCTGAAACACTGTGAATCCCCACACACCAGGCAGGATCCTGATACACTGTGAATCCCCATACACACCTGGCAGGATCCTGATACACTATGAATTCCCAGACACACCTGGCAGGATCCTGATAAACTGTCAATCCCCATACACACCTGGCAGGATCCTGATACACTGTGAATCCCCATACACACCTGGCAGGATCCTGATACACTGTGAATCCCCATACACACCTGGCAGGATCCTGATACACTGTGAATCCCCATACACACCTGGCAGGATCCTGATACACTGTGAATCCCCATACACACCTGGCAGGATCCTGATATACTGTGAATCCTCATACACACCTGGCAGGATCCTGATACACTGTGAATCTCCGTACACACCTGGCAGGATCCTGATACACTGTCAATCCCCATACACACCAGGCAGGATCCTGATACACTGTCAATCCCCATACACAGCTCCGATGTGCCGCACAGATGTTCTGGGCTCACAATTAATGAGCAGTGCCATGAGCCAGACGTTATGGGTTACCTGCTCCCCGGGAAATCTGCCCACCATCAACTGTAGGGAAAGAGGTGGAGAAATGCGAAACATTAAAATGTTTTCATTTCACAGAACAGAATGAGACATCAAAGTTTTCAATCTGCTCTGAGAAGATGTACAGATGTTCACACAATTGATCATTAATCCTTGGAGGATTGTGAGGGAAAGACAATGTTCAGGGTAATTAGGAAGTTATGGGCTTGATTTAGAATGGCAATGAAAGAGAGAACCTAATTCTACTCAAATAATAGTCCTTTAACTCAGGATCTTTTTAGACGCAATATAATGACTAATGGAAACAGATTTGTAATTTCCCAAACCTGCATTATAGGAAATTGAGACCAAAATGAAACAATGGAGTATAATTATTGGGAGAACAGTTGAAATGAACTGTGAATGTTTTCTGCACTAACATTACACTGAATGATGTGGGCAGTAATTCTCATTCTAATCGGTGACATGAAAGGACTGTTCGAAAAACACATTCAATGTCGGTGTGAAACTGCTGAAAAATTGTTGACAATTTCTGAAACACAATATAACAGGAGAATGATGAGGGATAGGAAAAGGCCATTTGGCCCAATTAAGCCTGTCCCTGTTAGAGAGATGACCCCACCTCCCCCTCCTCTCAGTGTATCCACAGAAACACGTTCAATTATCTCTTCACCCCACTTACACTGTCCCTTTAGTGTCCTTCCCATGCCCTCGGGCCCTTTGGGTGAGAAAATTACCCTGACTTCCCTTCTCCATTATTAATTATTTTGTGAGCCTGTTTCCTGCACTAATGTTCTGAATTCCATTAAAACATTTCAATACCAAAGTTTCTTGCCCAAACAAAATACATCAAACCCTCTCGCCATTCCCTCAACCTGAACTCTAATATCTTAAATCATCTTTCTGATTCCCCTCTGTACCTTCAGAATGGCAGTAATCCATACCTGTGATCAAATGACTATAGAAGTACAGGTAATACCACACATAACCAACCCGAGTCCCGTTTCTAAAAGTTTCCCCACCACCGAGGTTAAACAGAGGGACTTCTGTCTATTCACAGTCTGTCCCTCTCCCAGTGCCCACAATATCCCAGATAACCTGCCAGAGGTCTGATACAATGATATTGGGACTTCTGTTAAGAAACGGAGATGTTTAGGGAGGGAATTCCAGAGTTTAGGGCCTAGGCAGCTGAAGGCAAATCCACCAGTGGCGGAGTGATGGAAATCGGGGAGGCGCAAGATGCAAGAATTGGAGGATCACAGGACTGGAGGAGATCACAGAGACAGGGAGGGGCGAGGGCCATGAAGGGATTTTAAAATACGAATGAGAATTTTAAAATAGAGTCTTTTCCGAACCGGGAGTCAATGTAGATCAGTGTGCACAGGGGTGATGGGTGACTGGGTCTTGGTGCGCGTTGGATACGAGCTCAAGTTTACAGAAGGTGGGAGGCTGGTCAGGGGAGCCTTTGAACAGTTGAGTCTTGAGGTAATAGAGACATTGATGGGGGTTTCAGCAGCAAATGGGCTGAGTGGGTAGAGGAGGCGGGTGATATGGAGGTGAAAGAAGGCGGTCTATGTGATGGAGAGGGTGAGGGGACGGAACCTTTTCTCAGGGTCAAAGTGGAATTTCTGTCCATTCACAGTCTGTCCGTCTCCCAGTGCCCACAATATCCCAGATAACCTGCCCGAGGCCTGATACAATAACAGTGGAACTTCTGCCCATTCACAGTCTGTCCCTCTCCCAGTGGCCACAATATCCCAGATAACCTGCCCGAGGACTGATACAATAAGAGTGGGACTTCCGTCCATTCACAGTCTGGCCCTCTCCCAGTTCCCACAATATCCCAGATAACATGCGCAAGGTCTGATACATTAACAGTGGGACTTCTGTCCATTCACAGTCTCCCTCTCCCAATGCCCACAATATCCCAGATAACCTGCACAAGGTCTGATACAATAACATTGGGACTTCTGTCCATTCACAGTCTGTCCCTCTCCCAATGTCCACAATATCCCAGATAACCTGTCCGAGATCTGATACATGAACATTGGGACTTCTGTCCATTCACAGTCTGTCCCTCTCCCAGTGGCCACAATATCCCAGATAACCTGCCCAAGGACTGATACTATAACAGTGGAACTTCTGTCCATTCACAGTCTATCCCTCTCCCAATGCCCACAATATCCCAGATAACCTGCCCGAGATCTGATACATGAACAGTGGGACTTCCGTCCATTCACAGTCTGGCCCTCTCCCAGTTCCCACAATATCCCAGATAACATGCGCAAGGTCTGATACATTAACAGTGGGACTTCTGTCCATTCACAGCCTGTTCCTCTCCCAGTGCCCACAATATCCCAGATAACCTGCACAAGGTCTGATACAATAATATTGGGACTTCTGTCCATTCACAGTCTGTCCCTCTCGAATTCACACAATATCCCAGATAACCTGCACAAGGCCTGATACATTAACAGTGGGACTTCTGTCCATTCACAGTCTGTCCCTCTCCCAATGCCCACAATATCCCAGATAACCTGCACAAGGTCTGATACAATAACATTGGGACTTCTGTCCATTCACAGTCTGTCCCTCTCCCAATGCCCACAATATCCCAGATAACCTGCCCGAGATCTGATACATGAACAGTGGGACTTCTGTCCATTCACAGTCTGTCCCTCTCCCAATGCCCACAATATCCCAGATAACCTGCACAAGGCCTGATACATTAACAGTGGGACTTCTGTCCATTCATAGTCTGTCCGTCTCCCAGTGCCCACAATATCCCAGATAACATGCACGAGGTCTGATACAATAACAGTGGAACTTCTGTCCATTCACAGTCTGTCCCTCTCCCAGTGCCCACAATATCCCAGATAACCTGCCCATGGTCTGATACAACAACAGTGGAACTTCTGCCCATTCACAGTCTGTCCCTCTCCCAATGGCCACAATATCCCAGATAACCTGCCCGAGGACTGATACAATAAGAGTGGGACTTCCGTCCATTCACAGTCTGGCCCTCTCCCAGTTCCCACAATATCCCAGATAACATGCGCA
Source organism: Heptranchias perlo (assembly GCF_035084215.1). Classification (NCBI taxonomy): domain Eukaryota; kingdom Metazoa; phylum Chordata; class Chondrichthyes; order Hexanchiformes; family Hexanchidae; genus Heptranchias; species Heptranchias perlo. The sequence goes on along the minus strand of NW_027139484.1, from coordinate 7,868,215 downwards.
AGGTCTGATACATTAACAGTGGGACTTCTGTCCATTCACAGTTTCCCTCTCCCAATGCCCACAATATCCCAGATAACCTGCACAAGGTCTGATACAATAACATTGGGACTTCTGTCCATTCACAGTCTGTCCCTCTCCCAATGTCCACAATATCCCAGATAACCTGTCCGAGATCTGATACATGAACATTGGGACTTCTGTCCATTCACAGTCTGTCCCTCTCCCAATGTCCACAATATCCCAGATAACCTGTCCGAGATCTGATACATGAACATTGGGACTTCTGTCCATTCACAGTCTGTCCCTCTCCCAATGTCCACAATATCCCAGATAACCTGTCCGAGATCTGATACATGAACATTGGGACTTCTGTCCATTCACAGTCTGTCCCTCTCCCAATGTCCACAATATCCCAGATAACCTGTCCGAGATCTGATACATGAACATTGGGACTTCTGTCCATTCACAGTCTGTCCCTCTCCCAATGGCCACAATATCACAGATAACCTGCCTAAGGTCTGATACAATAACAGTGGAACTTCTGTCAACTCACAGTCAATCCCTCTCCCAATGCACACAATATCCCAGATAACCTGCCCGAGGTCCGATACAATAAGAGTGAAACATCTGCCCATTCACAAGCTATCCCTTTCCGACTGATACCCAATACCCCAATTCCCATTTCTGCAACAGGTCAGCACCACTGACGGTTTCATAAATTATTCCACGAGAACCTCTAGTTTCGTATAAAAGAATCACGTTTGGATTTGTAACGAGATGTCCATGGTACAGGGCAGGGCTGATAGTATTAATCATCAGAGGGAAAATATCACCTTCATAGAAATCTCCATGTTCAGTAAATATTAGAATCAAGTGAGGATTTGAAACTTTTCTCAGCCATTATTCACTTTCAAGCGAGGTTTCCAGTAATAGAGTTTAATTTCCTGCTCGCACCTCTATTGAAGCTGGGAGTTCAATTTCGGAACATTTTACTGAATAGTAAAGTGATATTGAGAATTTGTTTTTATGTTAATACAACTACCATTGAGAATCACTTTCTGTCTGTTCAAATTGAAGATGTTCAACAGAAACACAAGGAAAGACTCCGGGTCCAAACTGAAACACTGAGAGTGAACACGATCCTAATAAAGGAGAAGGTTAAGATTTTCCAGCTGGTCACTCTATACACTGAGCTAACGGTCATTTCTACTGTTCGAGATCGGACACTTGTAGAACATGAACTGCTGGCAAGAGGCCGAGACCATGAAGAGTGGAGAGAGAAACATCTCCGGAGAGAACTGGAAAAAATCCGAACTGACCAATTGTTCGAGAGCAGTTTTTCCCGGAGAAAATCCAAATCTGGGAGTTCAGCAGCAGTGAGTGGAGTCGCGGGGATTGGAAAAACAACAATGGTACAAAAGATTGTTTATGACTGGGCCACTGGGAAAATATACCCACACTTTCAATTTGTTTTCAGTTTTAAATTCCGGGATTTGAACGCAATTAACTGTAGAATAAACCTGAGGAATCTGATACCAGATCTGTATCCTTACTTTAGGAATATTCTGGGAGAGCTCTGGAAGAACCCAGAGGGATTACTGTTTATATTCGATGGTTTAGATGAATTCAAGGACAGTATTGATTTTGATAACAATCGGATAAATACAGAGGCTGATTACATGTGCACAGATCCTGAAGACCGGTGTGAAGTGTCTGACATTGTGTACAGTTTAATACAGCACAAGCATGGTTAGTAAGTTTGCAGATGACATCAAGATTGGTGGCATTGTGGACAGTGAAGAAGGTTATCTGGGATTGCTACGGGATCTTGATCAATTGGGCCAGTGGGCCGATGAATGGCAGATGGAGTTTAATTTAGATAAATGTGAGGTGATGCATTTTGGTAGATCGAATCGGGCCAGGACCTACTCCGTTAATGGTAGGGCGTTGGGGAGAGTTATAGAACAAAGAGATCTAGGAGTACAGATTCATAGCTCCTTGAAAGTGGAGTCACAGGTGGATAGGGTGGTGAAGAAGGCATTCGGCATGCTTGGTTTCATTGGTCAGAACATTGAATGCAGGAGTTGGGATGTCTTGTTGAAGTTGTACAGGGCATTGGTGAGGCCACACTTGGAGTACTGTGTACAGTTCTGGTCACCCTATTATAGAAAGGATATTATTAAACTAGAAAGAGTGCAGAAAAGATTTACTAGGATGCTACCGGGACTTGATGGTTTGACTTACAGGGAGAGGTTAGACAGACTGGGACTTTTTTCCCTGGAGAGTAGGAGGTTAAGGGGTGATCTTATAGAAGTCTATAAAATAATGAGGGGCATAGATAAGGTCGATAGTCAAAATCTTTTCCCAAAGGTAGGGGAGTCTATAACGAGGGGGCATAGATTTAAGGTGAGAGGGGAGAGATACAAAAGGGTCCAGAGGGGCAATTTTTTCACTCAAAGGGTGGTGAGTGCCTGGAACGAGCTGCCAGAGGCAGTAGTAGAGGCGGGTACAATTTTGTCTTTTAAAATCATTTGGACAGTTACATGGGTAAGATGGGTATAGAGGGATATGGGCCAAGTGCAGGAAATTGGGACTAGCTTAGTGGTATAAACTGGGCGACATGGACATGTTGGGCCGAAGGGCCTGTTTCCATGTTGTAACTTCTATGATTCTAAGCTGCTCCCAGGATGTTCAGTGCTCGTGACCAGCCGCCCCACTGCATTACATTTATTGGAAAAGGCTGAGATCAGTGTCTGGGCTGAAATCCTTGGATTTGTTGGTGAAGAACGGAAGGAATATTTCAACAAGTATTTTGAAGATCAGACGGTGGCAGCAGCTGTTTTCAAACATGTGGAGGAGAACGAGGTCCTGTACACCATGTGTTACAACCCTTCCTACTGCTGGATCCTCGGTCTGTCACTGGGTCCCTTCTTCACACAAAGAGACAGGAAACAGCAGCGAGTTCCCAAGACCATCACCCAACTATATTCCTACTATATTTACAACATTCTGAAAAACCATGGCCGAGAGATTGAATCCCCCCGTGATGTGTTACTGAAGATCGGTGAGATGGCCTTCACTGGAGTCTCCGAGAAGAAGATTGTGTTTAGAAATGGAGATTTGATCAAGTACAATCTGCAACCTTCCCAGTTCCTGTCTGGGTTCATGATGGAACTTTTGGAGAGAGATGATTCTGCCCAGAGTGTGGTTTACACATTCCCGCACCTCACCATCCAAGAGTTTGTAGCTGCACTCGCACGATTCCTGACTCCAGATCCAGGGGACATCCGGAAACTCCTCAGTGAAGCCCACAGCAAGGAAGATGGGCGATTTGAGATATTTCTCCGTTTTGTTGTTGGTCTCTCCTCCTCACAGTCAGCTCGGCCCCTGGAGGAGTTTCTGGGTCCATTTCTTCATCAAAAAATCTGCGGAGTGATTGACTGGGTGAAGGAGAAGGTTGAAGGAGAGATTGGAAAAACAGAGAGTGAAACTGGTAAAAGGGACCTCCTGAACACAATCCACTACCTGTTTGAGTCTCAAAATAAAACACTGGCTCGGGTCACAGTGGGATCGATGGAAACACTAACATTTAGTGGATTGCGACTGACCCCGATTGACTGTGCGGTGCTGTCTCATGTCATTGGACTCTGTGATACAATAAAACACCTCGATCTACAGAAATGCTCCATCCAGTGTGAAGGACTCCAGCGGCTGGGAACCGTAGTGCACAAATGCCAGGTGTTGAGGTAACTGTTTATTTGTCTCTAACTGTTAGGCCAATTGTAAAACAGGCACAAATTTTATTGTTGCTCCATAATGAAGGGAAACAAACAGTTCTGTTAAACCAGAGAGAAGCAGATTCAACCCAAACATGACAAATGATAAGAGGATCGGTTAGTAATTCCCTAAGGACTGAAGAATCTAAAATTGATCCTTGTGAACGAGTCGGGATTTTACAGTCTTTATCGGATCAGTAAATACAGGTCACTGAAAGAGTCTGATAATTTAATTGCATTAAATAATATTTATTGGTGTTTTTTTCTTACTGTCGGAGATACGCCCATTGAAGAGATTTCTTCTCACTATTACTTCCACGTTGGCCAACACTAACTGAGCAGTCTGTGTGTCGGAGCATCCCTCCCTCTTACCGAGGTGTGGGTGCAGGTGACACCGGACTGTCAACGTGTGCAGGAGAGGGAAGCAGAAACTCCAATCATTCAGTAACAAAGAGCAAAACACAGCTTTCGGGCACACACCCGTCAATGGGCGGGCTGAGCTTTCCCCGTTGGACGTCGGTATGTTATCTTAACTCATCAATGACACTGCCCTTCACACTCTCCAATACATCCACCATCTCTTCACCCAGCTGGCAGCACTCGTGCCTCTGAGTCAGAAGGTCGTGGATTCAGGCCCCTCGCTCATTAATCCAGGCCGACACTTCAGTGGGATTTGTGAACTAAAATCTGCCGGTAAAAAGGTTCCAATCGAACGGGTTGTGGGATATGAGCCCAGGAGTACAGACACACACCGGCCAGCGGTGAGGCCCCACACACAGCGGGAGGCTCCTGGGTGAACCAGGGGCAGTGTCGGGAATTACCCATAATCTGCCCTAATTTGTGAGAGGCTCTGTTCGGCGACGGAACTTCAGAAAATTCCCAAGAACTGTCAGGCCCGTTACACCTGAACTAAATGTAGAGCCAGTTTAATGTGATAAAACAGAGAGACTCCCCTCCCCTATAATCTCGGAGTGCAGGGACATTGAAAACTTGTAACAGAACACAATAAACGTTCCTTGTGACATAAAATCCTGTGGGACGGATTTTACAGCAGCAGTTAGCGTCATTTCACAATATAACTCACCCCGAGATATTATACAGATTAATATAATACTGCATAAAGTACAGATAATCACCGCTTTATCATTTAATTCGGGGAAAATCGCCCCATTCCCATAAAATCTGGAATTTAAGAAGCAGCAGAAATGAGACAAGTTTCCCCAAACATGACGGGACCGGTCACTGACATCCAGGAGGGTAATTCTGATCATCAGGGGATGAGACCGGAATAAGGGACATTTAAAGGCTTCACACAGACAGCAGTTTATTTAATAAATACATTTACTGACAGTCCCTGAATATATGGAGCGTCGGACAGAGTGCGATTCATTGTCAGTGACAGGGAAATCTGGTTATTAATTTCCAAAAGATTTTTCAGTGTTTCCTGTAATATCAGAGAAAAATTGTATCAGATCGTGGATTGGATTCAGTTTGTTTCTCACTCTCGGTCTGTTTGTGTTTAGACTGGGGAGCAATAAACTGGGAGATTCAGGAGTGAAACTATTGTCTGAGGCTCTGAGGAACCCGCACTGTAAAATACAGGAACTGGAGTAAGTATCAGACTGTGTGAGATTGTGTTTATAATAACTGGATGCTGGACACTGTATATTAATGTCAGTATAAGTAATAATAATACAAATAAATACTGGGAATTTACTCTGATTCCTGTTATCTCTGATCGTCTCTGTCTCTTCCTTTCTCACTCTGATCTGCAGGTTATGTGATAACGATCTCACAAATTCCTGTATCAAGGATCTTTCCTCCGCTCTCACGACAAACCGGTCACTTACGGGTCTCGACCTGAGCAATAATAAACTGGGAAATTCAGCAGTGAAACTGCCGTCTGAGGCTCTGAGGAACCCGGACTGTAAAATACAGAAACTGGGCTAAGTACCAGATTGTGTATATTAATTGGATGCTGAACATGGTACATGAATGTCAGTATCAGTCATAATAATATAAATAAATACTGGGAATTTACTCTGATTCCTGTTATCTCTGTTCGTCTCTGTCTATCTCCAATTTCTTTCTCTGATCTCCAGGTTATGGGGTAATGATCTCACAGATTCTTGTAGCGAGGATCTCTCCTCCGCTCTCAGTGCAAACCTGTCACTGACGGTTCTCAACCTGAGTTATAATAAACTGGGAGATTCAGGAGTGAAACTACTGTCTGCGGCTCTGAGGAACCCGGACTGTAAAATACAGGAACTGGAGTAAGTATCACTGTGTGAGATTGTGTTTATAATAACTGGATGTCTGACGCTGTATATTATTAGTAGTATCAATAATAGTGTTTTTAATAAACACTGTACTTTATTATCGGTGCCAGTAATAGTGTTATTAATAAACACTGTACATTATTATTAATGTCAGTAATAGTGTTATTAATGAGCACTACTTTATTAGTATTAGTAATCGTGTTAAACACTGTACATTATTAGTATCAGTAATAGCGTTATTAAATTCTGTACATTATTATTGTCAGTAATAGTGTTATTAATAAACACTGTACATTATGATTAGTATCAGTAGTAGTGTTACTAATAATGTACAGTGTTTATTAATATCAGTATCAGTGTTATTAATAAACACTCAGGATTCACCCTGATTCCTGTTATTTCTCTTTCTCTGATCCCCAGTCTGACTGATGTCGGTCTCACAGATTCTTGTACCGAGGATCTCGTCTCCGCTCTCAGTACAAACTGATCACTGACAGGTCTGTCCCTGGGATCAAACTCCTTCACAGACCGATCTGTCCCCGCTCTCCGCTCCCTCATACTGACCCGCAAGAGTCTGGAGCGGATCGGGTGAGTGTTTGTGTTAATGTTCAATGTAATAAATAAAATATCAATGGGATTCAGTCCCTTTTATGGGTAATATTTATCTGTAATTATTATTGAAATATTAACCCGTCTCCCTGTTATTTACACTGTTGTTCAATCTGTTTTTTTCCTGTTTAATCTTTAATCTGTTTCAGGCTGTCATTGAATCAGTTCTGTCCAAACGGAAAGAGAAACCTGGAGTCAGTGCGGGAATCCAGACCCGGACTGAGAGTGGAAATATGAACATTTCAATTTATAACCATTCCTGGTCTCATTATATGAATATTTTTGGCCGATTCTCTGTCCCTCCCCTTTAACCGGCCGCGCTCCAGGTTTAAATCCTAACGGCCCTTGAACGGTTTCCAGCTCGAGCTGAGCGAGCGTCGTCTCCCATTGTGACGTCAGAGGCCCAGCGACAGGGTCACGAGACTCAGTCACCCGGTCCCACAGCGCTGATTCTGCCGGATATCCGGGGCTGGATGGTCCCCAATGGGGCACTGGGTCAATGTACAGACAGGAAGGGCCCAGGGTGGGGCTCAGTCTGGGCTGCAGTGGGACACTGGGTCAATGTACAGAGAGGGTGGGGCTCAGTCTGGGCTGCAGTGGGACACTGGGTCAATGTACAGACAGGAAGGGCCCAGGGTGGGGCTCAGTCTGGGCTGCAGTGGGACACTGGGTCAATGTACAGACAGGAAGGGCCCAGGGTGGGGCTCAGTCTGGGCTGCAGTGGGACACTGGGTCAATGTACAGACAGGAAGGGCCCAGGGTGGGGCTCAGTCTGGGCTGCAGTGGGACACTGGGTCAATGTACAAACAGGAAGGGCTCAGGGTGGGGCTCAGTCTGGGCTGCAGTGGGACACTGGGTCAATGTACAGACAGGAAGGGCCCAGGGTGGGGCTCATTCTGGGCTGCAGTGGGACACTGGGTCAATGTACAGACAGGAAGGGACCAGGGTGGGACTCAGTCTGAGTTGCAGTGGGACACTGGGTCAATGTACAGACAGGAAGGGACCAGGGTGGGGCTAAGTCTGGGCTGCAGTGGGACACTGGGTCAATGTACAGACAGGAAGGGCCCAGGGTGGGGCTCAGTCTGGGCTGCAGTGGGACACTGGGTCAATGTACAGACAGGAAGGGCCCAGGGTGGGGCTCAGTCTGGGCTGGAGTGGGGCACTGGGTCAATGTACAGAGAGGAAGGGCCCAGGGTGGGGCTCAGTCTGGGCTGCAGTGGGACACTGGGTCAATGTACAGACAGGAAGGGCCCAGGGTGGGGCTCAGTCTGGGCTGCAGTGGGGCACTGGGTCAATTTACTGACAGGAAGAGCCCAGGGTGGGGCTCAGTCTGGGGTGCAGTGGGAAACTGGTTCAATGTGCAGAGAGGAAGGGCCCAGGGTGGGGCTCAGTCTGGGCTGCAGTGGGACACTGGGTCAATGTACAGACAGGAAGGGCCCAGGGTGGGGCTCAGTCTGGGCTGCAGTGGGACACTGGGTCAATGTACAGAGAGGAAGGGCCCAGGGTGGGGCTCAGTCTGGGCTGCAGTGGGACACTGGGTCAATGTACAGACAGGAAGGGCCCAGGGTGGGGCTCAGTCTGGGCTGCAGTGGGACACTGGGTCAATGTACGGACAGGAAGGGCCCAGGGTGGGGCTCAGTCTGGGCTGCAGTGGGACACTGGGTCAATGTACAGACAGGAAGGGCCCAGTGTGGGGCTCAGTCTGGGCTGCAGTGGGGCACTGGGTCAATGTACAGACAGGAAGAGCCCAGGGTGGGGCTCAGTCTGGGCTGCAGTGGGACACTGGGTCAATGTACAGACAGGAAGGGCCCAGGGTGGGGCTCAGTCTGGGCTGCAGTGGGACACTGGGTCAATGTACAGACAGGAAGGGCCCAGGGTGGGGCTCAGTCTGGGCTGCAGTGGGACACTGGGTCAATGCACAGACAGGAAGGGCCCAGGGTGGGGCTCAGTCTGGGCTGCAGTGGGCCACTGGGTCAATGGACAGATAGGAAGGTCCCAGGGTGTGGCTCAGTCTGGGCTGCAGTGGGTCACTGGATCAATGTACAGACAGGAAGGGCCCAGGGTGGTACTCAGTCTGGGCTGCAGTGGGACACTGGGTCAATGTACAGACAGGAAGGGCCCAGGGTGGGGCTCAGTCTGGGCTGCAGTGGGGCACTGGGTCAATGGACAGATAGGAAGGTCCCAGGGTGTGGCTCAGTCTGGGCTGCAGTGGGACACTGGATCAATGTACAGACAGGAAGGGCCCAGGGTGGGACTCAGTCTGGGCTGCAGTGCGGCACTGGGTCAATGTACAGACAGGTAGGGCCCAGGGTGGGGCTCAGTCTGGGCTGCAGTGGGACACTGGGTCAATGTACAGACAGGAAGGGCCCAGGGTGGGACTCAGTCTGGGCTGCAGTGGGGCACTGGGTCAATGCACAGACAGGAAGGGCCCAGGGTGGGGCTCAGTCTGGGCTGCAGTGGGACACTGGGTCAATGTACAGACAGGAAGGGCCCAGGGTGGGGCTCAGTCTGGGCTGCAGTGGGATACTGGGTCAATGTACAAACAGGAAGGGCTCAGGGTGGGGCTCAGTCTGGGCTGCATTGGGACACTGGGTCAATGTACAGACAGGAAGGGCCCAGGGTTGGGCTCAGTCTGGGCTGCAGTGGGACACTGGGTCAATGTACAGACAGGAAGGGACCAGGGTGGGGCTCAGTCTGGGCTGCAGTGGGACACTGGGTCAATGCACAGACAGGAAGGGCCCAGGGTGGGGCTCAGTCTGGGCTGCAGTGGGACACTGGGTCAATGTACAGACAGGAAGGGCCCAGGGTGGGGCTCAGTCTGGGCTGCAGTGGGACACTGGGTCAATGTACAGAGAGGAAGGGCCCAGGGTGGGGCTCAGTCTGGGCTGCAGTGAGACACTGGGTCAATGTACAGACAGGAAGGGCCCAGGGTGGGGCTCAGTCTGGGCTGCAGTGGGACACTGGGTCAATGTACAGACAGGAAGGGCCCAGGGTGGGGCTCAGTCTGGGCTGCAGTGGGACACTGGGTCAATGTACAGACAGGAAGGGCCCAGTGTGTTGCTCAGTCTGGGCTGCAGTGGGGCACTGGGTCAATGTACAGACAGGAAGAGCCCAGGGTGGGGCTCAGTCTGGGCTGCAGTGGGACACTGGGTCAATGTACAGACAGGAAGGGCCCAGGGTGGGGCTCAGTCTGGGCTGCAGTGGGACACTGGGTCAATGTACAGAGAGGAAGGGCCCAGCGTGGGGCTCAGTCTGGACTGCAATGGGACACTGGGTCAATGTACAGACAGGAAGGGCCCAGGGTGGGGCTCAGTCTGGGCTGCAGTGGGACACTGGGTCAATGTACAGACAGGAAGGGCCCAGGGTGGGTCTCAGTCTGGGCTGCAGTGGGACACTCGGTCAATGTTGGATCAATGTTCATCGGAACACCAGGGACTTCCCATGTCTTCTTGTGTTCGTGTTGCTGGATCTGTTCCGTCCACTAAAATGGGCAGAGGGGTCCATCTCATCGTTAAAAGCAACAGTCAATTGAAAATAAAATCAGTCAGAGTAGAAAACGAGCTGCCAATTCACTATCGCCCGTTTTGCTCTCACGCGCGGGGTGAATTTATTCTCTCCTCGATTCCTTAGGCTGGCGATCATCTTGTGGGGTATATTGTCAGATATCTAAATACTGAATCCTAAATCAGTGTCAGACACTGATCTGAACTATAATGTGATAATCAGTGATCCAGCTAATGCTGAATTACGGTGATACTCTCAGCTACTTTTACAATCGGTTATTCATTGTTTTAAGTATCTGCCTATTAATTATGTTTTTCAATTCTCAGATGGCCCTGTCTACAACTGTTTATATGTATTATTATTGGTATACTCAAAGTTTAAACAATGATAATTATGAATTCCAAGTCAATAAATCGCTGTTGTGCATGATTTTCCCTCTGCCTTCTTTGAAGATTTGGTCAGAAAGTGTTAATCCATTCACTCAGCAGTTTGTGGGGATCCAAATTAATGGTCGGTGAGGTGAACTCATCCAATCTGAGCTGGGAGATCGAAGACAGTTCAGCGAGCAATATTAGGCATCATTCATTTCTCGACATGGGTCACAATCGAACAGGAACATGTTAAACCGAGGCCCCAAAACCAGGGCCCAGAGAAGAAATTAAACCCCGGGGCAGTGAACAGACCGAACTCACGTGGGCCCTGTTTGGTTGCAGCCTGAGCAGGAGACCTCGGTTGGTCCCCTCTGGGGAATGCTTCAATTGGTCGCCTCCAGGTGAGGCATTGGTCCATCCCCTGCAGTGGGGTCCGCGGCCAGTCCCTTCTCAGGCAGACAATGGGCACCACAACAACAACAACGGTAGCAACAACAACTTGTACTCATAATATGAATATATATATATATAGATATGTGTGTATTGACACACGACCAGCACATCGGCATCTTGGACAAAATGGCAGCAAGTACGGCTACCATCTTGGAAAAATGGCAAAAAAAATGCGCAGAGTGTCCCCAGTGATACCACAGTGCACGCAGTCACCCCAGACTGCTCCGAGACTGCACCAAGGAATCCTACAGTGCACGCAGTCACCCCAGACTGATCCCAGACTGCACCCAGGGATCCCACAGTGCACGCAGTCACCCCAGACTGATCCCAGACTGCACCAAGGAATCCCACAGTGCACGCAGTCACCCCAGACTGATCCGAGACTGCACCAAGGAATCCCACAGTGCACGCAGTCACCCCAGACTGATCCGAGACTGCACCAAGGAATCCCACAGTGCACGCAGTCACCCCAGACTGATCCGAGACTGCACCCAGGAATCACACAGTGCACGCAGTCACCCCAGACTGATCCGAGACTGCACCCAGGAATCCCACAGTGCACGCAGTCACCCCAGACTGATCCCAGACTGCACCCAGGAATCCTACAGTGCACGCAGTCACCCCAGACTGATCCCAGACTGCACCCAGGAATCCTGCAGTGCACGCAGTCACCCCAGACTGATCCCAGACTGCACCCAGGAATCCTGCAGTGCACGCAGTCACCCCAGACTGATCAGAGACTGCACCCAGGAATCCTGCATTGCACGCAGTCACCCCAGACTGATCCCAGACTGCACCCAGGAATCCTGGAGTGCAGGCAGTCACCCCAGACTGATCCCAGACTGCACCCAGGAATCCTACAGTGCACGCAGTCACCCCAGACTGATCCCAGACTGCACCCAGGAATCCTGCAGTGCACGCAGTCACCCCAGACTGATCCCAGACTGCACCCAGGAATCCTGCAGTGCACGCAGTCACCCCAGACTGATCCCAGACTGCACCCAGGAATCCTGCAGTGCACGCAGTCACCCCAGACTGATCCCAGACTGCACCCAGGAATCCCACAGTGCACGCAGTCACCCCAGACTGATCCCAGACTGCACCCAGGAATCCTGCAGTGCACGCAGTCAGCCCAGACTGATCCCTGACTGCACCCAGGAATCCTGCAGTGCACGCAGTCACCCCAGACTGATCAGAGACTGCACCCAGGAATCCCACAGTGCACGCAGTCACCCCAGACTGATCCGAGACTGCACCCAGGAATCCTACAGTGCACGCAGTCACCCTAGACTGATCAGAGACTGCACCCAGGAATCCTACAGTGCACGCAGTCACCCCAGACTGATCCGAGACTGCACCCAGGGATCCCGCAGTGCACGCAGTCACCCCAGACTGATCCGAGACTGCACCCAGGGATCCCGCAGTGCACGCAGTCACCCCAGACTGCTCCGAGACTGCACCCAGGAATCCCACAGTGCACGCAGTCACCCCAGACTGATCCCAGACTGCACCCAGGAATCCCACAGTGCACGCAGTCACACCAGACTGATCCCAGACTGCACCCAGGAATTCTACAGTGCATGCAGTCACCCCAGACTGATCCCAGACTGCACCTAGGAATCCCACAGTGCACGCAGTCACACCAGACTGATCCCAGACTGCACCCAGGAATTCTACAGTGCATGCAGTCACCCCAGACTGATCCCAGACTGCACCTAGGAATCCCACAGTGCACGCAGTCACACCAGACTGATCCCAGACTGCACCCAGGAATGCAGTCACCCTAGACTGATCCGAGACTGCACCCAGTAATCCAGTGCATGCAGTCACCCCAGACTGATCCCAGACTGCACCCAGGAATCATACAGTGCATGCAGTCACACCAGACTGATCCCAGACTGCACCCAGGGATCCCGCAGTGCACGCAGTCACACCAGACTGATCCCAGACTGCACCCATGGAGACTACATTGCACGCAGTCACCCCAGACTGATCCCAGACTGCACCCAGGAATCCTACAGTGCACGCAGTCACACCAGACTGATCCCAGACTGCACCCAGGAATTCTACAGTGCATGCAGTCACCCCAGACTGATCCCAGACTGCACCCAGGAATCATACAGTGCATGCAGTCACACCAGACTGATCCCAGACTGCACCTAGGAATCCCACAGTGCACGCAGTCACACCAGACTGATCCCAGACTGCACCCAGGAATGCAGTCACCCTAGACTGATCCGAGACTGCACCCAGTAATCCAGTGCATGCAGTCACCCCAGACTGATCCCAGACTGCACCCAGGAATCATACAGTGCATGCAGTCACACCAGACTGATCCCAGACTGCACCCAGGGATCCCGCAGTGCACGCAGTCACACCAGACTGATCCCAGACTGCACCCATGGAGACTACATTGCACGCAGTCACCCAAGAATGACCCCAGACTGCACCCAGGGTTCCTACAGTGCATGCAGTCACACCAGACTGATCCCAGACTGCACCCAGGAATCCTACAGTGCACGCAGTCACCCCAGGCTGATCCCAGACTGCACCCAGGGATCGTAAAGTGCATGCAGTGACCCAGACTGAACCCAGACTGCACCCAGGGATGCTACACTGCACGCAGTCACGCCAGACTGATGCAAGACAGCACCCAGGGATCCGACAGTGCACCCAGTCAACCCAGACTGATCCCTGACTGCACCCAGGGATCCGACAGTGCACGCATTCACCCCAGACTGATCCCAGACTGCAGGCATGGATCCGACAGTGCACACAGTCACCACAGACTGATCCCAGACTGCTCACAAGGATCATACACTGCACCCAGTCACCCCAGATTGATCCCAGACTGCACCCAAGGATCCCAGGATGCACCCAGTCACCCCAGACTGATCCCAGACTGCACCCAGTAATCCTACAGTGCACGCAGTCACCCCAGACTGATCCCAGACTGCACCCAGTGATCCTACACTGCACCCAGTCACTCCAGACTGATCCCAGACTGCACCCACGGATCCCACAGTGCACGCAGTCACCCCTGACCTGTCACAGACTGCACCCAGGGATCCCAGAGTGCTCCCAGTTACCCCGACTGATCCCAGACTGCAACCAGGAAATCTACAGTGCACGCAGTTTCCCCAGATTGATCCCAGACTGCACCCAGGAATCCAACATTGCAAGCAGTCACCCCAGACTGATCCCAGACTGCACCCAGGGATCCTACAGTGCACGCAGTCACCCCAGACTGATCCCAGACTGCACCCAGGAATCCTAAAGTGCACGCAGTCACCCCAGACGGATCCCAGACTGCACCCAGTGATCCTACAGTGCACGCAGACACCCCAGACTGCATCCAGGAATCCTGCAGTGCACGCAGTCACCCCAGACTGATCCCAGACTGCACCCAGGGATCCTGCAGTGCACCCATTCACCGCAGACTGATCCTAGACTTCACCCAGGAATCCAACAGTGCACGCAGTCACCCGAGACTGATACCAGACTGCACCCAGGAATCCTACAGTGCACCCAGTCACTCTAGACTGATCCCAGACTGCACCCAGGAATCCTACAGTGCATGCAGTCACCCCAGACTGATCCCAGACTGCACCCAGTGACCCGACAGTGCATGCAGTCACCGCAGTCTGGTCCTGGGTGCAGTCTGATCCCAGACTGCAACCAGGAATCCGACAGTGCATGCAGTGACCCCAGACTAATCCCAGACTGCACCCATGTATCCAACAGTGCACCCAGTCACCCCAGACTGCACCCAGGATTCCGACAGTGCATGCAGTCACCCCAGACTGATCCCAGACTGCACCCAGCGATCCACCTGTGCACGCAGTCCCCCCAGACTGAACCCTGACTGCACCCAGGGATCGTACAGTGCACGCAGTCACCCCAGACTGATCCCAGACTGCACCCAGGAAACCTACATTGCACGCAGTCACACCAGACTAATCCCAGGCTGCACCCAGGGATCCGACAGTGTACGCATTCACCCAAGACTGATCCCAGACTGCACCCAGGGATCCAATATGCACCCAGTCACTCCCGAATGATCCCAGACTGCACGCAGGGATCCCAGAATGCACCCAGTCACGCCAGACTGATCGCAGACTGCACCCAGGGATCCAACAGTGCACGCAGTCACCCCAGACTGATCCCTGACTGCACCCAGGGCTCGTACAGTGCACGCAGTCACCCCAGACTGATCCCAGACTGCACCCAGGAATCCTACAGTGCACGCAGTCACCCCAGGCTGATCCCAGACTGCACCCAGGGATCGTAAAGTGCATGCAGTGACCCAGACTGAACCCAGACTGCACCCAGGGATGCTACACTGCACGCAGTCACGCCAGACTGATGCAAGACAGCACCCAGGGATCCGACAGTGCACCCAGTCAACCCAGACTGATCCCTGACTGCACCCAGGGATCCGACAGTGCACGCATTCACCCCAGACTGATCCCAGACTGCAGGCATGGATCCGACAGTGCACACAGTCACCACAGACTGATCCCAGACTGCTCACAAGGATCATACACTGCACCCAGTCACCCCAGATTGATCCCAGACTGCACCCAAGGATCCCAGGATGCACCCAGTCACCCCAGACTGATCCCAGACTGCACCCAGTAATCCTACAGTGCACGCAGTCACCCCAGACTGATCCCAGACTGCACCCAGTGATCCTACACTGCACCCAGTCACTCCAGACTGATCCCAGACTGCACCCACGGATCCCACAGTGCACGCAGTCACCCCTGACCTGTCACAGACTGCACCCAGGGATCCCAGAGTGCTCCCAGTTACCCCGACTGATCCCAGACTGCAACCAGGAAATCTACAGTGCACGCAGTTTCCCCAGATTGATCCCAGACTGCACCCAGGAATCCAACATTGCAAGCAGTCACCCCAGACTGATCCCAGACTGCACCCAGGGATCCTACAGTGCACGCAGTCACCCCAGACTGATCCCAGACTGCACCCAGGAATCCTAAAGTGCACGCAGTCACCCCAGACGGATCCCAGACTGCACCCAGTGATCCTACAGTGCACGCAGACACCCCAGACTGCATCCAGGAATCCTGCAGTGCACGCAGTCACCCCAGACTGATCCCAGACTGCACCCAGGGATCCTGCAGTGCACCCATTCACCGCAGACTGATCCTAGACTTCACCCAGGAATCCAACAGTGCACGCAGTCACCCGAGACTGATACCAGACTGCACCCAGGAATCCTACAGTGCACCCAGTCACTCTAGACTGATCCCAGACTGCACCCAGGAATCCTACAGTGCATGCAGTCACCCCAGACTGATCCCAGACTGCACCCAGTGACCCGACAGTGCATGCAGTCACCGCAGTCTGGTCCTGGGTGCAGTCTGATCCCAGACTGCAACCAGGAATCCGACAGTGCATGCAGTGACCCCAGACTAATCCCAGACTGCACCCATGTATCCAACAGTGCACCCAGTCACCCCAGACTGCACCCAGGATTCCGACAGTGCATGCAGTCACCCCAGACTGATCCCAGACTGCACCCAGCGATCCACCTGTGCACGCAGTCCCCCCAGACTGAACCCTGACTGCACCCAGGGATCGTACAGTGCACGCAGTCACCCCAGACTGATCCCAGACTGCACCCAGGAAACCTACATTGCACGCAGTCACACCAGACTAATCCCAGGCTGCACCCAGGGATCCGACAGTGTACGCATTCACCCAAGACTGATCCCAGACTGCACCCAGGGATCCAATATGCACCCAGTCACTCCCGAATGATCCCAGACTGCAAGCAGGGATCCCAGAATGCACCCAGTCACGCCAGACTGATCGCAGACTGCACCCAGGGATCCAACAGTGCACGCAGTCACCCCAGACTGATCCCTGACTGCACCCAGGGCTCGTACAGTGCACGCAGTCACCCCAGACTGATCCCAGACTGCACCCAGGAAACCTACAGTGCACGCAGTCACACCAGACTGATCCCAGGCTGCACCCAGGGATCCTGCTATGTACGCATTCACCCCAGACTGATCCCAGACTGCACCCAGGGATCCTACAGTGCACGCAGTCACACCAGACTGATCCCAGGCTGCACCCAGGGATCCTGCTATGTACGCATTCACCCCAGACTGATCCCAGACTGCACCCAGGAAACCTACAGTGCACGCAGTCACACCAGACTTATCCCAGGCTGCACCCAGGGATCCTGCTATGTACGCATTCACCCCAGACTGATCCCAGACTGCACCCATGGAACCTGCAGTGCACGCAGTCACCCCAGACTGATTACAGACTGCACCAAGTGATCGGAAAGTGCACGCAGTCACCCCAGACTGATCCCCGACTGCACCCAGGGATCCTAGAGTGCACCCAGTCACCCCAGACTGATCCCAGACTGCACCCTGGGATCCCACATTGCACGCAGTCACCCCAGACCTGTCCAAGACTGCACCTGGCGATTCCAGAGTGCATCAATTCACCCCGACTGATCCCGGACTGCACCCAGGAAATCTACACTGCAGGCAGTCACCCCAGATTGATCCCAGACTGCACCCAGGGATCCTACAGTGCACGCAGTCACCCCAGACTGATCCCAGACTGCACCCAGGGATACTACATTGCACGCAGTCACCCCAGACTGATCCCAGACTACACCAAGGGATTCGACACTGCACCCAGTTACCCCAGACTAATCCCAGTCTGCACCCATGGATCCGACAGTGCACACAGTCACCCCAGACTGATCCCAGACTGCAACCATGAATCCTACAGTGCACGCAGTAAACCCAGACTGATCCCAGACTGCACTCAGGGAGCCTGCAGTGCACGCAGTCACCCCAGACTGATCCCAGACTGCACCCAGTGATCCTACAGTGCACGCAGTCACCCCAGACTGCACCCAGGAATCCTGCAATGCACGCAGTCACCCCAGACTGACCCCAGACTGCACCCAGGGAACGGAAGGGCAGGCAGTCACCCCAGAGTGATCCCAGACTGCACCCAGGGATCCTACACTGCACCCAGTCACCCCAGACTATTCCCAGACTGCACCCAGGAAACCTACATTGCAAGCAGTCACACCAGACTGATCCCAGACTGCACCCAGGGATCCCACTATGCACGCAGTCACCCCAGACTGATCCCAGACTGCACCCAGGGATCCTAGAGTGCACCCAGTCACCCCAGACAGATCCCAGACTGCACCCAGGGATCCTAGAGTGAACCAGGTCACCCCAGACTGATCCCAGACTGCACCCAGGGATCCCACAGTGCACGCAGTCACCCCAGACCTGTCCCAGACTGCACCTAGCGATTCCAGCGTGCACCAAGTCACCCCGACTGATCCCGGACTGCACCCATGAAATCTGCAGTGCAGGCAGTCACCCCAGATTGATCCCAGGCTGCACCCAGGGATCCTACAGTGCACGCAGTCACCCCAGACTGATCCCAGACTGCACCCAGGGATCCTACATTGCACGCAGTCACCCCAGACTGATCCCAGACTGCACCCAGGGATTCGACACTGCACGCAGTTACCCCAGACTAATCCCAATCTGCACCCATGTATCCGACAGTGCACACAGTCACCCCAGACTGATCCCAGACTGCAACCATGAATCCTACAGTGCACGCAGTAAACACAGACTGATCCCAGACTGCACTCAGGGAGCCTACAGTGCACGCAGTCACCCCAGACTGATCCCAGACTGCACCCAGTGATCCTACAGTGCACGCAGTCACCCCAGACTGCACCCAGGAATCCTGCAATGCACGCAGTCACCCCAGACTGATCCCAGACTGCACCCAGGGATCCTACAGTGCACGCAGTCACCCCAGACTGATCCCAGACTGCACCCAGGGATCCTACAATTCACGCAGTCACACCAGACTGCTCCCAGGCTGCACCCAGGGATCCTACAGTGCACGCAGTAACCCCAGTCTTTCCCCAGACTGCACCCATGGATGCTGCAGTGCACGTAGTCACCCCAGACTGATCCCAGACTGCACCCAGGAATCCTGCAGTGCACGCAGTCACCACAGACTGATCCCAGACTGCACCCAGTGATCCTACAGTGCACGCAGTCACCCCAGACTGATCCCAGACTGCACCCAGGAATCCTGCAGTGCACGCAGTCACCCCAGACTGATCCCAGACTGCACCCAGGGATCCTACAGTGCACGCATTCATCCCAGACTGATCCCAGACTGCACCCAGGGATCCTACAGTGCACGCAGTCACCCCAGACTGATCCCAGACTGCTCCCAGGAATCCTACTTTGCACGCAGTCACCCCAGACTGATCCCAGACTGCAACCAGGGATCCTACAGTGCACGCAGTCACCCCAGACTGATCCCAGACTGCACCCAGGGATCCTACAGTGCACGCAGTCAACCCAGACTGATCCTAGACTGCACCCAGGGACCCTACAGTGCACGCAGTCATCCCAGACTGATCCCAGACAGCAGCCACGGATCCTACAGTGCACGCAGTCAACCCAGACTGATCCCAGACTGCACCGAGGGATCCCAGAGTGCACGCAGTCTACCCAGACTGATCCCAGACTGCACCCAGGGATCATACAGAGCACGCAGTCATCCCAGACTGATCCCACACTGCACCCAGGGATCCTACAGTGCACGCAGTCACCCCAGACTGATCCCAGACTGCACCCAGGGATCCTACAGTGCACGCAGTCAACGCAGACTGATCCCAGACTGCACCCATGGATCCTACAGTGCACGCAGTCATCCCAGACTGATCCCAGAATGCAGCCACGGAACCTTCACTGCACCCAGTCACCCCAGACTGATCCCAGACAACACCCAGGAATCCTACAGTGCAGGCAATAATCCCAGACTAATCCCAGAATGCACCCATGGATCCTACAGTGCACGCAGTCACCCCAGACTGATCCCAGACTGCACACCCAGTAATCCTACATGCACCCAGTCACCCCAGACTGATCCCAGACGGCACCCAGGAACCCGACAGTGCACGCAATCACCCCACACTGATCCCAGACTGCACCCAGGAATCCTACAGAGCACGCAGTCACCCCAGACTGATCCCAGACTGCACCCAGGGATCCTGCACTGCACGCAGTCACACCAGACTGATCCCAGACTGCACCCAGGGTTCCCAGAGTGCACCCAGTCTCGCCAGACTGATCCCTGACTGCACCCAGGAATTCTACAGTGCACGCAGTCACCCCAGACTGATCCCTGACTGCACCCAGGAATTCTACAGTGCACGCAGTCTCCCCAGACTGATCCCAGACTGCACCCAGGGATCCTACAGTGCACTCAGTAACCCCAGACTGATCCCAGACTGCACCCATGAATCCTCCATTGCAGGCAGTCACGCCAGACTGATCCCAGACTACATCCAGGGATCCTACTGTGCACGCAGTCACCCTAGACTGATCACAGACTTAACCCAGGGATCCCAGAGTGCACGCACTCATCCCAGACTGATCCCAGACTGCACCCAGGGATCCCAGATTGCACGCAGTCACCCAGACTGATCCCAGACTGAACCCAGGGATTCCAGAGTGCACAAAGTCATCCCAGACTGATTCCAAACTGCAGCCAGGAATTCTACAGTGCACGCAGTCACCCCAGACTGATCGCAGACTTCACCCTGGAATCGGACAGTGCACGCAGTCAGCGCAGACTGATCACAGACTGCACCCAGGGATCCTGGAGTGCACGCAATCAACCCACACTGATCCCAGACAGCACCCAGGAATCCTACAGAGCACGCAGTCTCGCCAGACTGATCCCAGACTGCACCCAGGAATTCTACAGTGCACGCAGTCACCCCAGACTGATCCCAGACTGCACCCATGGATCGCACAGTGCACGCAGTCACCGCAGACTGATCACAGACTGCACCCAGGGATCCTGGAGTGCACGCAGTCACCCCAGACTGTTCCCAGTCTGCACCCAGGGATCCCAGATTGCACCCAGTCTCGCTAGACTGATCCCAGACTGCACCCAGGGATCCCAGAGTGCACGCAGTCTACCCAGACTGATCCCAGACTGCACCCAGGGATCATACAGAGCACGCAGTCACCCCAGAATGATCCCAGACTGCACCCAGGGATCCTGCAGTGCACGCAGTCAACCCAGACTGCACCCAGGGATCCCAGAGTGCATGCAGTCTACCCAGACTGATCCCAGACTGCACCCAGGGATCCTAAAATGCACCCAGTCACCCCAGACTGAACCCAGACTGCACCCAGTGATCGAACAGTGCATGCAGTCTCCCCAGACTGATCCCAGACTGCACCCAGGGATCCGACAGTGCACTCAGTAACCCCAGACTGATCCCAGACTGCACCCATGAATCCTACAGTGCAGGCAGTAACCCCAGACTGATCCCAGACTGCACCCAGGGATCGCACAGTGCACACAGTCTCCCCAGACTGATCCCAGTCTGCACCCAGGGATCGTACAGTGCACGCAGTCTCCCCAGACTGATCCCAGACTGCACCCAGGGATCCTACAGTGCTCTCAGTAAACCGAGACTGATCCCAGAAAGCACCCAGGAAACCGGCAGTGCACGCAGTCACCCCAGACTGATCCCAGACTGCACCCAGGATTTCTACAGAGCACGCAGTCACCCCAGACTGATCCAAGACTGCACCCAGGGATACTGCACTGCACGCAGTCATCCCAGACTGACCCCAGACTGCACCCAGGGTTCCCAGTGTGCACGCAGTCCACCTGGACTGATCCCAGACTGCACCCAGGGATCTGAAAATGCACCCAGTCACCCCAGACTTATCCCAGACTGCACCCAGGGATACCAGATTGCACCCAGTTTCGCCAGACTGATCCCAGACTGCGCCCAGGAATTCTACATTGCACGCAGTCTCCCCAGACTGATCCTAGTCTGCACCCAGGGATCGGACAGTGCATGCAGTCACCCCAGACTGATCTCAGACTGCACCCTGGGATCCTACAGTGCACGCAGTCACCCCAGACTGATCCCAGACTGCAGCCAGGGATCCTGGAGTGCACGCAGTCACCACAGACTGATCCCAGACTGCACCCATGATGCTACAGTGCACGCAGTCACCCCAGACTGATCCCAGAATGCACCCAGTGATCAGACAGTGCACGCAGTCACCCCAGACTGATCTCAGACTGCACCCAGGGATCCTACAGTGCACGCAGTCATCCCAGACTGACCCCAGACTGCACCCAGGGTTCCCAGTGTGCACGCAGTCCACCTGGACTGATCCCAGACTGCACCCAGGGATCTGAAAATGCACCCAGTCACCCCAGACTTATCCCAGACTGCACCCAGGGATACCAGATTGCACCCAGTTTCGCCAGACTGATCCCAGACTGCGCCCAGGAATTCTACATTGCACGCAGTCTCCCCAGACTGATCCCAGACTGCACCCAGGGATCCGACAGTGCATGCAGTCATCCCAGACTGCTCCCAGACTGCACCCATGGATCCTACAGTGCACGCAGTCACCCCAGACTGATCCCAGACTGCACCCAGGAATCTAACAATGCATGCAGTCACCCCAGACTGATCCGAGACTGCATCCATGGATCCTACAGTGCACGCAGTCACCCCAGACTGATCCCAGACTGCACCCAGGAATCCTCCATTGCAGGCAGTCACCCAAGACTGATCCCAGACTACATCCAGGGATCCTACTGTGCACGCAGTCACCCTAGACTGATCACAGACTTAACCCAGGGATCCCAGAGTGCACGCAGTCACCCCAGACTGATCCCAGACTGCACCCAGGGATCCCAGATTGCACGCAGTCACCCAGACTGATCCCAGACTGAACCCAGGGATTCCAGAGTGCACAAAGTCATCCCAGACTGATTCCAAACTGCAGCCAGGAATTCTACAGTGCACGCAGTCACCCCAGACTGATCCTAGACTGCACCCATGGATCCTACAGTGCACGCAGTCACCCCAGACTGATCCCAGACTGCACCCATGGATCCTACAGTGCACGCAGTCACCCCAGACTGATCCCAGACTGCACCCAGCAATCTAACAATGCATGCAGTCACCCCAGACTGATCCTAGACTGCACCCATGGATCCTACAGTGCACGCAGTCACCCCAGACTGATCCCAGACTGCACCCAGGAATCCGACATTGCACGCAGTCACCACAGACTGATCCCAGACTGCACCCAGGAATCCTACAGAGCACGCACTCACCCCAGACAGATCCCAGACTGCACCCAGGGAACCTACAGTGCACGCAGTCACACCAGACTGATCCCAGACTGCACCCAGGGATCCTAATGTGCACGCATTCACCCATAACTGATCCCAGACTGCACCCAGGGATCCTGCAGTGCACCCAATCACGCCAGACTGATCCCAGACAGCAACCATGGATCACACATTGCACGCAGTAACCCCAGACCTGTCCCAGACTGCACCCAGGGATCCCAGAGTGCACCCAGTCACCCCGACTGATGACAGACTGCACCCAGGAAATCTACAGTGCACGCAGTTAACCCAGACTGATCCGAGACTGCACCCAGGGATCCTGCAGTGCACGTAGTCACCGCGGACTAATCCCAGACAGCACCCATGTATCCTACAGTGCACACAGTCATCCCAGACTGATCCCAGACTGCACCCTGGGTTCCTACAGTGCACCCAGTCACCCCAGACGGAGCCCAGACTGCACACAGGGATTCTACAGTACACGCAGTCACCCCAGACTGATCCCAGACTGCACCCACGGATCCTACAATGCAGCCAGTCACACTAGACTGATTCCAGACTGCACCCAGGAAATCTACATTGCACGCAGTCACCCCAGACTGATCCCAGACTGCAGCCACGGATCCTACAGTGCACGCAGTAACTCCTGACTGATCCCAGACTGCACCCAGGGATCCTACATTGCACGCAGTCACCCCAGACTGCACCCAGGAATCCTGCAGTGCACGCAGTAACCCTAGGCTGATCCCAGACTGCACCCAGGGATCCGACATTGCACGCAGTCACCCCTGACTGATCCCAGACTGCACCCAGGAATCCTACAGAGCACGCACTCACCCCAGACAGATCCCAGACTGCACCAAGGGATCCCAGAGTGCACACAGTCACCCCAGACTGATCCCAGACTGCACCCAGGGATCCCAGAGTGCACCCAGTCACCCAGATTGATCGCAGACTGCACCCAGGAATCCTACAGTGCACGCAGTCACCCCAGACCTTTCCCAGACTGCACCCAGGGATGCCAGAGTGCACCCAGTCACCCCAAACTGATCCCAGACTTCACCCAGGAATCCGACATTGCACGCAGTCACCCCAGACTGATCCCAGACTGCACCCAGTTATCCTACATTGCAGGCAGTCACCCCAGACTAATCCCAGACTGCACCCATGGATCGTACAGTGCACGCAATCATCCCAGACTGATCCCAGACTGCACCCAGTAATCCTAAATGCAGCCAGTTACCCCAGACTGATCCCAGACTGCACCCAGTAATCCTACATGCACCCTGTCACCCCAGACTGATGCCAGACTGCACCCAGGGATCGGACAGTGCACGCAGTCAACCCAGACTGCACCCAGTAAACCTACAGTGCAATCAGTCACCCCAGACTGATCCCAGACTGCACCCAGGGATCCTACAGTTCACGCAGTAACCCCAGACTGATCCCAGACGGCACCCAGGGATCCTGCAGTGCACGCAGTCACCCCAGACTGATCCCAGACTGCAGACACGGATCCCAGAGTGCACCAAGTCATCCCAGACTGATCCCAGACTGCAACCAGGAAATCTACTGTGCACGCAGTCACCCCAGCCTGATCCCAGACTGCACCCAGGATTCCTACAGTGCACGCAGTCCCCACAGACTGATCCCAGACTGCACCCAGGGATCCTACAGTGCATGTAGTCACAACAGACTGATCCCAGACAGCACCCAGTCATCCTACAGTGCACGCAGTCAACCCAGACTGATCCCAGACTGCACCCAGGGAGCCCAGAGTGCACGCAGTCTACCCAGACAGATCCCAGACTGCACCCAGGGATCCTGCAGTGCACGCAGTCAACCCAGACTGATCCCAGACTGCACCCAGGGAGCCCAGAGTGCACGCAGTCTACCCAGACAGATCCCAGACTGCACCCAGGGATCCTAAAATGCACCCAGTCACCCCAGACTGATCCCAGACTGCACCCAGGGATCCCAGAGTGCACCCAGTCACGCCAGACTGATCCCAGACTGCACCCAGGAATTCTACAGTGCACGCAGTACCCTCAGACTGATCCCAGACTGCACCCAGGGATCCAACAGTGCACTCAGTTAACCCAGACTGATCCCAGACTGCACCCATGAATCTAACAGTGCAGGAAGTCACCCCAGACTGATCCCAGATTGCATCCAGGGATCCTACTGTGCACGCAGTCACCCCAGACTGATCCCAGACTGCACCCAGGGATCCCAGAGTGCACGCAGTCACCCAGACTGATCCCAGACTGCACCCATGGATCCGACAGTGCACGCTTTCACCCCAGACTGATCACAGACTGCACCCAGGGATCCCAGAGTGCACCAAGTCAGCACAGACTGATCCCAGACTGAAGCCAGGAAATCTGCAGTGCACGCAGTCACCCCAGACTGATCCCAGACTGCAACCAGACATCCTGCAGTGCACGCAGTCACGCCACCCTGATCCCAGACTGCAGCCACGGATCCCAGAGTGCACCAAGTCATCCCAGACTGCAGCCAGGAAATCTACAGTGCACGCAGTCATCCCAGACTGATCCCAGACTGCACCCAGGTATTCCAGAATGCACCTCGTCACCACATTGTGATCCCAGACTGCACCCAGTGATCCTACAGTGCACGCAGTCAACCAAGACTGATTCCAGACTGCACCCAGGGATCCCAGATTGCACGCAGTCTAGCCAGACTGATCCCAGACTGCACCCAGGGATCCCAGAGAGCACCCAGTCACGCCAGACTGATCCCAGACTGCACACAGGTATTCTGCAGTGCACGCAGTACACCCAGACTGATCCCAGACTGCACCCAGGGATCGTACAGTGCACTCAGTAACACCAGACTGATCCCATACTGCACCCATGAATACTACAGTGCAGGCAGTCACCCCAGACTGATCCCAGACTGCATCCAGGGATCCTACTGTGCACGCAGTCACTCCAGACTGAACCCAGACTGCACCCAGGGTTCCCAGAGTGCACCCAGTCACCCAGACTGATCCCAGACTGCACCCATGGAATATACAGTGCACGCAGTCACCCCAGACTGATCACAGACTGCACCCAGTGATCCCAGAGTGCACAGAGTCAACCCAGACTGATCCCATGACTGCACCCAGCGATCCTGCATTGCACACAGTCACCCCAGACTGATCCTAGACTGCACGCAGCTATCCGACAGTGCACGCAGTCACCCCAGACTGATCCCAGACTGCACCCAGGGATCCTACAGTGCACCCAGTCACCCCAGACTGATCCCAGACTGCACCCAGGGATCTCAGAATGCACCCAGTCACCCCAGACTGAACCCAGACTGCACCCAGGGATCCTGCAGTGCACCCAGTCACCCCAGACTGATCCCAGACTATACCCAGGGAGCCGACACTGCACGCAGTCACCCCAGACTGATCCCAGACTGCACCCAGTGATCCGACATTGAACGCAGTCACCCCAGACTGCACACAGGAATCCTGCAGTGCACGCAGTCATACCAGACTGATCCCAGACTGCACCCAGGAATCCTACAGTGCACACAGTCACCCCAGACTGATCCCAGACTGCACCCAGGGATCCTACAGTGCACGCAGTCACCCCAGACTGATCCCAGACTGAACCCATGGATCCTACAGTGCACGCAGTCACCCCAGACTGATATCAGACTGCACCCAGGGATCATACAGTGCACGCAGTCACCAAAGACTGATCCCAGACTGCACCCAGGGATCCTACAGTTCACGCAGTAACCCCAGACTGATCCCAGACGGCACCCATGGATCCTGCAGTGCACGCAGTCACCACATACTGATCCCAGACTGCAGACACGGATCCCAGAGTGCACCAAGTCATCCCAGACTGATCCCAGACTGCAACCAGGAAATCTACTGTGCACGCAGTCACCCCAGCCTGATCCCAGACTGCACCCAGGATTCCTACAGTGCACGCAGTCCCCACAGACTGATCCCAGACTGCACCCAGGGATCCTAAAGTGCACCCAGACACCCCGGACTGATCCCAGACTGCACCCACGGATCCCAGAGTGCACCCAGTCACCCCAGACTGATCCCAGACTGCACCCACGGATCCTACAATGCACCCAGTCACCCCAGACTGATCACAGACTGCACCCAGGGATCCCAGAATGCACCCAGTCACCCCAGACTGTTCACAGACTGCACCAAGGATCCTGCAGTGCACGGAGTCACCGCAGATTGATCCCAGACTGCACCCAAGGATCGTACAGTGCACGCAGTCACCCCAGACTGATCCCAGACTGCACCCAGGGATCCAAATGTGCACGCATTGACCCTAACTGATCCCAGACTTCACCCAGTCAACCCAGACTGATCAAAGACTGCACCCAGGGATCCTGCAGTGCACACAGTCACCCCAGACTGATCCCAGACTGCACCCAGGGATCCTACAGTGCACGCAGTCACCCCAGACTGATCCCAGACTGAACCCATGGATCCTACAGTGCACGCAGTCACCCCAGACTGATATCAGACTGCACCCAGGGATCATACAGTGCACGCAGTCACCAAAGACTGATCCCAGACTGCACCCAGGGATCCTACAGTTCACGCAGTAACCCCAGACTGATCCCAGACGGCACCCATGGATCCTGCAGTGCACGCAGTCACCACAGACTGATCCCAGACTGCAGACACGGATCCCAGAGTGCACCAAGTCATCCCAGACTGATCCCAGACTGCAACCAGGAAATCTACTGTGCACGCAGTCACCCCAGCCTGATCCCAGACTGCACCCAGGATTCCTACAGTGCACGCAGTCCCCACAGACTGATCCCAGACTGCACCCAGGGATCCTAAAGTGCACCCAGACACCCCGGACTGATCCCAGACTGCACCCACGGATCCCAGAGTGCACCCAGTCACCCCAGACTGATCCCAGACTGCACCCACGGATCCTACAATGCACCCAGTCACCCCAGACTGATCACAGACTGCACCCAGGGATCCCAGAATGCACCCAGTCACCCCAGACTGTTCACAGACTGCACCAAGGATCCTGCAGTGCACGGAGTCACCGCAGATTGATCCCAGACTGCACCCAGGGATCGTACAGTGCACGCAGTCACCCCAGACTGATCCCAGACTGCACCCAGGGATCCAAATGTGCACGCATTGACCCCTAACTGATCCCAGACTTCACCCAGTCAACCCAGACTGATCAAAGACTGCACCCAGGGATCCTGCAGTGCACACAGTCACCCCAGACTGATCTCAGACTGCACTCAGTAATCCTATATGCATCCAGTCAACCCAGACTGATCCCAGACTGCACCCAGGATTCCAACAGTGCACGCATTTACCCCAGACTGATCCCAGACTACACGCAGGGAGCCGACAGTGCACGCAGTCACCCCAGACTGAACCCAGACTGCACCCAGTGATCCTACATTGAACGCAGTCACCCCAGACTGCAAACAGGAATCCTGCAGTGCACGCAGTCATCCCAGACTGATCCCAGACTGCACCCAGCGATACGACAGTGCACGCAGTCATCCCAGACTGATCCCAGACTGCACCCAGGAATCCAACGGGGCACGCAGTCACCCCAGTCATATCTCAGACTGCACCCAGGGATCCTACATTGCATGCAGTCACCCCAGACTGATCCCAGACAGCACCCATGGATCCTACAGTGCACTCAGTCACCCCAGACTGATCCCAGACTGCACCCAGGAATCCGACATTGCACGCAGTCACCACAGACTGATCCCAGACCGCACCAAGGAATCATACAGTGCACCCAGTCACCCCAGACTGATTCCAGACTGCACCAAGGAATCCTCCAGTGCATGCTGTCACCCCAGATTGATCCCAGACAGCACCCATTGATCCTACATTGCACGCAGTCACCCCAGACTAATCTCAGACTGCAACCAGGGATCCTACAGTGCATGTAGTCACAACAGACTGATCCCAGACAGCACCCAGTCATCCTACAGTGCACGCAGTCACCCCAGACTGATCCCAGACTGCACCCATGAATCCTACAGAGCACGCACTCACACCAGACAGATCCCAGACTGCACCCAGGGATCCTGCAGTGCACGCAGTCAACCCAGACTGATCCCAGACTGCACCCAGGGAGCCCAGAGTGCACGCAGTCTACCCAGACAGATCCCAGACTGCACCCAGGGATCCTAAAATGCACCCAGTCACCCCAGACTGATCCCAGACTGCACCCAGGGATCCCAGAGTGCACCCAGTCACGCCAGACTGATCCCAGACTGCACCCAGGAATTCTACATTGCACGCAGTACCCTCAGACTGATCCCAGACTGCACCCAGGGATCAAACAGTGCACTCAGTTAACCCAGACTGATCCCAGACTGCACCCATGAATCCAACAGTGCAGGCAGTCACCCCAGACTGATCCCAGATTGCATCCAGGGATCCTACTGTGCACGCAGTCACCCCAGACTGATACCAGACTGCACCCAGTCATCCTACAGTGCACGCAGACACCCCAGACTGATCCCAGACTGCACCCATGAATCCTACAGAGCACGCACTCACACCAGACAGATCCCAGACTGCACCCAGGGATCCTGCAGTGCACGCAGTCAACCCAGACTGATCCCAGACTGCACCCAGGGAGCCCAGAGTGCACGCAGTCTACCCAGACAGATCCCAGACTGCACCCAGGGATCCTAAAATGCACCCAGTCACCCCAGACTGATCCCAGACTGCACCCAGGGATCCCAGAGTGCACCCAGTCACGCCAGACTGATCCCAGACTGCACCCAGGAATTCTACAGTGCACGCAGTACCCTCAGACTGATCCCAGACTGCACCCAGGGATCCAACAGTGCACTCAGTTAACCCAGACTGATCCCAGACTGCACCCATGAATCCAACAGTGCAGGCAGTCACCCCAGACTGATCCCAGATTGCATCCAGGGATCCTACTGTGCACGCAGTCACCCCAGACTGATCCCAGACTGCACCCAGGGATCCCAGAGTGCACGCAGTCACCCAGACTGATCCCAGACTGCACCCATGGATCCGACAGTGCACGCTTTCACCCCAGACTGATCACAGACTGCACCCAGGGATCCCAGAGTGCACCAAGTCAGCACAGACTGATCCCAGACTGAAGCCAGGAAATCTGCAGTGCACGCAGTCACCCCAGACTGATCCCAGACTGCACCCAGACATCCTGCAGTGCACGCAGTCACGCCACCCTGATCCCAGACTGCAGCCACGGATCCCAGAGTGCACCAAGTCATCCCAGACTGATCCCAGACTGCAGCCAGGAAATCTACAGTGCACGCAGTCATCCCAGACTGATCCCAGACTGCACCCAGGTATTCCAGAATGCACCTCGTCACCACATTGTGATCCCAGACTGCACCCAGTGATCCTACAGTGCACGCAGTCACCCCAGACTGATCCCAGACTGCACCCAGGGATCCTGCAGTGCTCGCAGTCACCCCAGACTGCACCCAGTGATCCTACAGTGCACGCAGTCAACCAAGACTGATTCCAGACTGCACCCAGGGATCCCAGATTGCACGCAGTCTAGCCAGACTGATCCCAGACTGCACCCAGGGATCCCAGAGAGCACCCAGTCACGCCAGACTGATCCCAGACTGCACACAGGTATTCTGCAGTGCACGCAGTACACCCAGACTGATCACAGACTGCACCCAGGGATCGTACAGTGCACTCAGTAACACCAGACTGATCCCATACTGCACCCATGAATACTACAGTGCAGGCAGTCACCCCAGACTGATCCCAGACTGCACCCAGGGATCCTACAGTGCACCCAGTCACCCCAGACTGATCCCAGACTGCACCCAGGGATCCCAGAATGCACCCAGTCACCCCAGACTGAACCCAGACTGCACCCAGGGATCCTGCAGTGCACCCAGTCACCCCAGACTGATCCCAGACTGCACCCAGTGATCCAACATTGAACGCAGTCACCCCAGACTGCACACAGGAATCCTGCAGTGCACGCAGTCATACCAGACTGATCCCAAACTGCACCCAGGAATCCTACAGTGCACACAGTCACCCCAGACTGATCCCAGACTGCACCCAGGGATCCTACAGTGCACGCAGTCACCCCAGACTGATCCCAGACTGAACCCATGGATCCTACACTGCACGCAGTCACCCCAGACTGATCTCAGACTGCACCCAGGGATCATACAGTGCACGCAGTCACCAAAGACAGAACCCAGACTGCACCCAGGGATCCTACAATGCATGCAGTCACCGCAGTCTGGTCCCAGACTGCACCCAGGGAGCCGACAGTGCACGCAGTCACCCCAGACTGATCCCAGACTGCACCCACTGATCCTACATTGAACTCAGTCACCCCAGACTGATCCTAGACTGCACCCAGGGATCCCAGAGTGCACCCAGTCACCCCGACTGATCCCAGACTGCACGCAGGAAATCTGCAGTGCACGCAGTCAACCCAGACTGATCCTAGACTGCACCCAGGGATCCTACAGTGCACGCAGTCACTCCAGACTGCACCCATGTATCCTACAGTGCACACAGTCGCCCCAGACTGATCCCTGACTGCACCCTGGGATCCTACTGTGCACGCAGTCATCACTGACTGATCCCTGACTGCACCCAGGAAGCCGACATTGCACGCAGTCACCCCAGACTGATCCCAGACTGCACCCAGGGATCCCACAGCGCACGCATCACCCCAGACTGATCCCAGACTGCACATTGGCTTCCTACAGTGCACCCAGTCACCCCAGACTGAGCCCAGACTGCACACAGGGTTCCCACAGTTCACGCAGTCACCCTAGACTGAGCCCAGACTGCACACAGGGTTCCGACAGTGCACGCAGTAACCCCAGGCAGATCCCAGACTGCACCCAGGTATCCTGCAGTGCACGCAGTCACCCCAGACTGATCCCAGACTGCACCCACGGATACTACAATGCAGCCATTCACCCCAGACTGATCCCAGACTGCACCCAGGAAATCTACAGTGCACGCAGTAACCCCAGACTGATCCCAGACTGCACCCACGGATACTACAATGCAGCCATTCACCCCAGACTGATTCCAGACTGCACCCAGGAAATCTACAGTGCACGCAGTAACCCCAGACTGATCCCAAACTGCACCCAGGGATCCTAAGTGCACCCAGTCACCCCAGACTGATCTCAGACTGCACCCAGGGATCATACAGAGCACGCACTCACACCAGACAGATCCCAGACTGCACCCAGGGATCCTGCAGTGCACGCAATCAACCCAGACTGATCCCAGACTGCACCCAGGGAGCCCAGAGTGCACGCAGTCTACCCAGACAGATCCCAGACTGCACCCAGGGATCCTAAAATGCACCCAGTCACCCCAGACTGATCCCAGACTGCACCCATGGATCCCAGAGTGCACCCAGTCACGCCAGACTGATCCCAGACTGCACCCAGGAATTCTACAGTGCACGCAGTACCCTCAGACTGATCCCAGACTGCACCCAGGGATCCAACAGTGCACTCAGTTAACCCAGACTGATCCCAGACTGCACCCATGAATCCAACAGTGCAGGCAGTCACCCCAGACTGATCCCAGATTGCATCCAGGGATCCTACTGTGCACGCAGTCACCCCAGACTGATCCCAGACTGCACCCAGGGATCCCAGAGTGCACGCAGTCACCCAGACTGATCCCAGACTGCACCCATGGATCCGACAGTGCACGCTTTCACCCCAGACTGATCACAGACTGCACCCAGGGATCCTAGAGTGCAACAAGTCAGCACAGACTGATCCCAGACTGAAGCCAGGAAATCTGCAGTGCACGCAGTCACCCCAGACTGATCCCAGACTGCACCCAGACATCCTGCAGTGCACGCAGTCACGCCACCCTGATCCCAGACTGCAGCCACGGATCCCAGAGTGCACCAAGTCATCCCAGACTGATCCCAGACTGCAGCCAGGAAATCTACAGTGCACGCAGTCATCCCAGACTGATCCCAGACTGCACCCAGGTATTCCAGAATGCACCTCGTCACCACATTGTGATCCCAGACTGCACCCAGTGATCCTACAGTGCACGCAGTCACCCCAGACTGATCCCAGACTGCACCCAGGGATCCTGCAGTGCTCGCAGTCACCCCAGACTGCACCCAGTGATCCTACAGTGCACGCAGTCAACCAAGACTGATTCCAGACTGCACCCAGGGATCCCAGATTGCACGCAGTCAAGCCAGACTGATCCCAGACTGCACCCAGGGATCCCAGAGAGCACCCAGTCACGCCAGACTGATCCCAGACTGCACACAGGTATTCTGCAGTGCACGCAGTACACCCAGACTGATCCCAGACTGCACCCAGGGATCGTACAGTGCACTCAGTAACACCAGACTGATCCCATACTGCACCCATGAATACTACAGTGCAGGCAGTCACCCCAGACTGATCCCAGACTGCATCCAGGGATCCTACTGTGCACACAGTCACCCCAGACTGATCCTAGACTGCACGCAGGTATCCGACAGTGCACGCAGTCACCCCAGACTGATCCCAGACTGCACCCAGGGATCCTACAGTGCACCCAGTCACCCCAGACTGATCCCAGACTGCACCCAGGGATCCCAGAATGCACCCAGTCACCCCAGACTGAACCCAGACTGCACCCAGGGATCCTGCAGTGCACCCAGTCACCCCAGACTGATCCCAGACTGCACCCAGTGATCCGACATTGAACGCAGTCACCCCAGACTGCACACAGGAATCCTGCAGTGCACGCAGTCATACCAGACTGATCCCAGACTGCACCCAGGAATCCTACAGTGCACACAGTCACCCCAGACTGATCCCAGACTGCACCCATGGAATATACAGTGCACGCAGTCACCCCAGCCTGATCACAGACTGCACCCAGTGATCCCAGAGTGCACAGAGTCTACCCAGACTGATCCCAGACTGCACCCAGCGATCCTGCATTGCACACAGTCACCCCAGACTGATCCTAGACTGCACGCAGGTATCCGACAGTGCACGCAGTCACCCCAGACTGATCCCAGACTGCACCAAGGGATCCTACAGTGCACCCAGTCACCCCAGACTGATCCCAGACTGCACCCAGGGATCCCAGAATGCACCCAGTCAACCCAGACTGAACCCAGACTGCACCCAGGGATCCTGCAGTGCACCCAGTCACCCCAGACTGATCCCAGACTGCACCCAGTGATCCGACATTGAACGCAGTCACCCCAGACTGCACACAGGAATCCTGCAGTGCACGCAGTCATACCAGACTGATCCCAAACTGCACCCAGGAATCCTACAGTGCACACAGTCACCCTAGACTGATCCCAGACTGCACCCAGGGATCCTACAGTGCACGCAGTCACCCCAGACTGATCCCAGACTGAACCCATGTATCCTACAGTGCACGCAGTCACCCCAGACTGATCTCAGACTGCACCCAGGGATCATACAGTGCACGCAGTCACCAAAGACAGAACCCAGACTGCACCCAGGGATCCTACAATGCATGCAGTCACCCCAGTCTGGTCCCAGACTGCACCCAGGGAGCCGACAGTGCACGCAGTCACCCCAGACTGATCCCAGACTGCACCCACTGATCCTACATTGAACTCAGTCACCCCAGACTGATCCTAGACTGCACCCAGGGATCCCATAGTGCACCCAGTCACCCCGAGTGATCCCAGACTGCACGCAGGAAATCTGCAGTGCACGCAGTCAACCCAGACTGATCCTAGACTGCACCCAGGGATCCTACAGTGCACGCAGTCACTCCAGACTGCACCCATGTATCCTACAGTGCACACAGTCGCCCCAGACTGATCCCTGACTGCACCCTGGGATCCTACTGTGCACGCAGTCATCACTGACTGATCCCTGACTGCACCCAGGAAGCCGACATTGCACGCAGTCACCCCAGACTGATCCCAGACTGCACCCAGGGATCCCACAGCGCACGCATCACCCCAGACTGATCCCAGACTGCACATTGGCTTCCTACAGTGCACCCAGTCACCCCAGACTGAGCCCAGACTGCACACAGGGTTCCCACAGTTCACGCAGTCACCCCAGACTGAGCCCAGACTGCACACAGGGTTCCGACAGTGCACGCAGTAACCCCAGGCAGATCCCAGACTGCACCCAGGTATCCTGCAGTGCACGCAGTCACCCCAGACTGATCCCAGACTGCACCCACGGATACTACAATGCAGCCATTCACCCCAGACTGATCCCAGACTGCACCCAGGAAATCTACAGTGCACGCAGTAACCCCAGACTGATCCCAGACTGCACCCACGGATACTACAATGCAGCCATTCACCCCAGACTGATTCCAGACTGCACCCAGGAAATCTACAGTGCACGCAGTAACCCCAGACTGATCCCAAACTGCACCCAGGGATCCTACAGTGCACCCAGTCACCCCAGACTGATCCCAGACTGCACCCAGGGATCCCAGAGTGCACCCAGTCACCCTCGAGGGATCACAGAGTTGCAGTTTTCTATTTACACCACCAGAACACCAGCTGCTGCTGCAACATCAACTTGTATTTATAAAATATATAATACGTGTTTGTGTATTTCTACACGGCCAGGATGGCAGCAGTCTGGAAATAATCGCGGCAGGTACGGCAGCCAGCTTGTTCAAAATCGCCACAACTGTGGCTGCCATCATGGTTAAATAGAGGAAATTCCCCCGCAGATTGTCGACAGTGATCCAACACTGATCACAGATTGCACGCAGTCACCCAGACTGATCCCAGACTGAACCCAGGGATTCCAGAGTGCACAAAGTCATCCCAGACTGATTCCAAACTGCAGCCAGGAATTCTACAGTGCACGCAGTCACCCCAGACTGATCGCAGACTTCACCCTGGAATCGGACAGTGCACGCAGTCAGCGCAGACTGATCACAGACTGCACCCAGGGATCCTGGAGTGCACGCAATCAACCCACACTGATCCCAGACAGCACCCAGGAATCCTACAGAGCACGCAGTCTCGCCAGACTGATCCCAGACTGCACCCAGGAATTCTACAGTGCACGCAGTCACCCCAGACTGATCCCAGACTGCACCCATGGATCGCACAGTGCACGCAGTCACCGCAGACTGATCACAGACTGCACCCAGGGATCCTGGAGTGCACGCAGTCACCCCAGACTGTTCCCAGTCTGCACCCAGGGATCCCAGATTGCACCCAGTCTCGCTAGACTGATCCCAGACTGCACCCAGGGATCCCAGAGTGCACGCAGTCTACCCAGACTGATCCCAGACTGCACCCAGGGATCATACAGAGCACGCAGTCACCCCAGAATGATCCCAGACTGCACCCAGGGATCCTGCAGTGCACGCAGTCAACCCAGACTGCACCCAGGGATCCCAGAGTGCACGCAGTCTACCCAGACTGATCCCAGACTGCACCCAGGGATCCTAAAATGCACCCAGTCACCCCAGACTGAACCCAGACTGCACCCAGTGATCGAACAGTGCATGCAGTCTCCCCAGACTGATCCCAGACTGCACCCAGGGATCCGACAGTGCACTCAGTAACCCCAGACTGATCCCAGACTGCACCCATGAATCCTACAGTGCAGGCAGTAACCCCAGACTGATCCCAGACTGCACCCAGGGATCGCACAGTGCACACAGTCTCCCCAGACTGATCCCAGTCTGCACCCAGGGATCGTACAGTGCACGCAGTCTCCCCAGACTGATCCCAGACTGCACCCAGGGATCCTACAGTGCTCTCAGTAAACCGAGACTGATCCCAGAAAGCACCCAGGAAACCGGCAGTGCACGCAGTCACCCCAGACTGATCCCAGACTGCACCCAGGATTTCTACAGAGCACGCAGTCACCCCAGACTGATCCAAGACTGCACCCAGGGATACTGCACTGCACGCAGTCATCCCAGACTGACCCCAGACTGCACCCAGGGTTCCCAGTGTGCACGCAGTCCACCTGGACTGATCCCAGACTGCACCCAGGGATCTGAAAATGCACCCAGTCACCCCAGACTTATCCCAGACTGCACCCAGGGATACCAGATTGCACCCAGTTTCGCCAGACTGATCCCAGACTGCGCCCAGGAATTCTACATTGCACGCAGTCTCCCCAGACTGATCCTAGTCTGCACCCAGGGATCGGACAGTGCATGCAGTCACCCCAGACTGATCTCAGAATGCACCCTGGGATCCTACAGTGCACGCAGTCACCCCAGACTGATCCCAGACTGCAGCCAGGGATCCTGGAGTGCACGCAGTCACCACAGACTGATCCCAGACTGCACCCATGATGCTACAGTGCACGCAGTCACCCCAGACTGATCCCAGAATGCACCCAGTGATCAGACAGTGCACGCAGTCACCCCAGACTGATCTCAGACTGCACCCAGGGATACTACAGTGCACGCAGTCACCCCAGACTGATCCCAGACTGCACCCAGGGATACTGCACTGCACGCAGTCATCCCAGACTGACCCCAGACTGCACCCAGGGTTCCCAGTGTGCACGCAGTCCACCTGGACTGATCCCAGACTGCACCCAGGGATCTGAAAATGCACCCAGTCACCCCAGACTTATCCCAGACTGCACCCAGGGATACCAGATTGCACCCAGTTTCGCCAGACTGATCCCAGACTGCGCCCAGGAATTCTACATTGCACGCAGTCTCCCCAGACTGATCCCAGACTGCACCCAGGGATCCGACAGTGCATGCAGTCATCCCAGACTGCTCCCAGACTGCACCCATGGATCCTACAGTGCACGCAGTCACCCCAGACTGATCCCAGACTGCACCCAGGAATCTAACAATGCATGCAGTCACCCCAGACTGATCCGAGACTGCATCCATGGATCCTACAGTGCACGCAGTCACCCCAGACTGATCCCAGACTGCACCCAGGAATCCTCCATTGCAGGCAGTCACCCAAGACTGATCCCAGACTACATCCAGGGATCCTACTGTGCACGCAGTCACCCTAGACTGATCACAGACTTAACCCAGGGATCCCAGAGTGCACGCAGTCACCCCAGACTGATCCCAGACTGCACCCAGGGATCCCAGATTGCACGCAGTCACCCAGACTGATCCCAGACTGAAGCCAGGGATTCCAGAGTGCACAAAGTCATCCCAGACTGATTCCAAACTGCAGCCAGGAATTCTACAGTGCACGCAGTCACCCCAGACTGATCCTAGACTGCACCCATGGATCCTACAGTGCACGCAGTCACCCCAGACTGATCCCAGACTGCACCCATGGATCCTACAGTGCACGCAGTCACCCCAGACTGATCCCAGACTGCACCCAGGAATCTAACAATGCATGCAGTCACCCCAGACTGATCCGAGACTGCAGCCATGGATCCTACCATGCACGCAGTCACCCCAGACTGATCCCAGACTGCACCCAGGAATCCGACATTGCACGCAGTCACCACAGACTGATCCCAGACTGCACCCAGGAATCCTACAGAGCACGCACTCACCCCAGACAGATCCCAGACTGCACCCAGGGAACCTACAGTGCACGCAGTCACACCAGACTGATCCCAGATTGCACCCAGGGATCCTAATGTGCACGCATTCACCCATAACTGATCCCAGACTGCACCCAGGGATCCTGCAGTGCACCCAATCACGCCAGACTGATCCCAGACAGCAACCATGGATCACACATTGCACGCAGTAACCCCAGACCTGTCCCAGACTGCACCCAGGGATCCCAGAGTGCACCCAGTCACCCCGACTGATGACAGACTGCACCCAGGAAATCTACAGTGCACGCAGTTAACCCAGACTGATCCGAGACTGCACCCAGGGATCCTGCAGTGCACGTAGTCACCGCGGACTAATCCCAGACAGCACCCATGTATCCTACAGTGCACACAGTCATCCCAGACTGATCCCAGACTGCACCCTGGGTTCCTACAGTGCACCCAGTCACCCCAGACGGAGCCCAGACTGCACACAGGGATTCTACAGTACACGCAGTCACCCCAGACTGATCCCAGACTGCACCCACGGATCCTACAATGCAGCCAGTCACACTAGACTGATTCCAGACTGCACCCAGGAAATCTACATTGCACGCAGTCACCCCAGACTGATCCCAGACTGCAGCCACGGATCCTACAGTGCACGCAGTAACTCCTGACTGATCCCAGACTGCACCCAGGGATCCTACATTGCACGCAGTCACCCCAGACTGCACCCAGGAATCCTGCAGTGCACGCAGTAACCCTAGGCTGATCCCAGACTGCACCCAGGGATCCGACATTGCACGCAGTCACCCCTGACTGATCCCAGACTGCACCCAGGAATCCTACAGAGCACGCACTCACCCCAGACAGATCCCAGACTGCACCAAGGGATCCCAGAGTGCACACAGTCACCCCAGACTGATCCCAGACTGCACCCAGGGATCCCAGAGTGCACCCAGTCACCCAGATTGATCGCAGACTGCACCCAGGAATCCTACAGTGCACGCAGTCACCCCAGACCTTTCCCAGACTGCACCCAGGGATGCCAGAGTGCACCCAGTCACCCCAAACTGATCCCAGACTTCACCCAGGAATCCGACATTGCACGCAGTCACCCCAGACTGATCCCAGACTGCACCCAGTTATCCTACATTGCAGGCAGTCACCCCAGACTAATCCCAGACTGCACCCATGGATCGTACAGTGCACGCAATCATCCCAGACTGATCCCAGACTGCACCCAGTAATCCTAAATGCAGCCAGTTACCCCAGACTGATCCCAGACTGCACCCAGTAATCCTACATGCACCCTGTCACCTCAGACTGATGCCAGACTGCACCCAGGGATCGGACAGTGCACGCAGTCAACCCAGACTGCACCCAGTAAACCTACAGTGCAATCAGTCACCCCAGACTGATCCCAGACTGCACCCAGGGATCCTACAGTTCACGCAGTAACCCCAGACTGATCCCAGACGGCACCCAGGGATCCTGCAGTGCACGCAGTCACCCCAGACTGATCCCAGACTGCAGACACGGATCCCAGAGTGCACCAAGTCATCCCAGACTGATCCCAGACTGCAACCAGGAAATCTACTGTGCACGCAGTCACCCCAGACTGATCCCAGACTGCACCCAGGAATCCTCCATTGCAGGCAGTCACCCAAGACTGATCCCAGACTACATCCAGGGATCCTACTGTGCACGCAGTCACCCTAGACTGATCAGAGACTTAACCCAGGGATCCCAGAGTGCACGCAGTCACACCAGACTGATCCCAGACTGCACCCAGGGATCCCAGATTGCACGCAGTCACCCAGACTGATCCCAGACTGAACCCAGGGATTCCAGAGTGCACAAAGTCATCCCAGACTGATTCCAAACTGCAGCCAGGAATTCTACAGTGCACGCAGTCACCCCAGACTGATCCTAGACTGCACCCATGGATCCTACATTGCAATCAGTCACCCCAGACTGATCCCAGACTGCACCCATGGATCCTACAGTGCACGCAGTCACCCCAGACTGATCCCAGACTGCACCCAGGAATCTAACAATGCATGCAGTCACCCCAGACTGATCCTAGACTGCACCCATGGATCCTACAGTGCACGCAGTCACCCCAGACTGATCCCAGACTGCACCCAGGAATCCGACATTGCACGCAGTCACCACAGACTGATCCCAGACTGCACCCAGGAATCCTACAGAGCACGCACTCACCCCAGACAGATCCCAGACTGCACCCAGGGAACCTACAGTGCACGCAGTCACACCAGACTGATCCCAGACTGCACCCAGGGATCCTAATGTGCACGCATTCACCCATAACTGATCCCAGACTGCACCCAGGGATCCTGCAGTGCACCCAATCACGCCAGACTGATCCCAGACAGCAACCATGGATCACACATTGCACGCAGTAACCCCAGACCTGTCCCAGACTGCACCCAGGGATCCCAGAGTGCACCCAGTCACCCCGACTGATGACAGACTGCACCCAGGAAATCTACAGTGCACGCAGTTAACCCAGACTGATCCGAGACTGCACCCAGGGATCCTGCAGTGCACGTAGTCACCGCGGACTAATCCCAGACAGCACCCATGTATCCTACAGTGCACACAGTCATCCCAGACTGATCCCAGACTGCACCCTGGGTTCCTACAGTGCACCCAGTCACCCCAGACGGAGCCCAGACTGCACACAGGGATTCTACAGTACACGCAGTCACCCCAGACTGATCCCAGACTGCACCCACGGATCCTACAATGCAGCCAGTCACACTAGACTGATTCCAGACTGCACCCAGGAAATCTACATTGCACGCAGTCACCCCAGACTGATCCCAGACTGCAGCCACGGATCCTACAGTGCACGCAGTAACTCCTGACTGATCCCAGACTGCACCCAGGGATCCTACATTGCACGCAGTCACCCCAGACTGCACCCAGGAATCCTGCAGTGCACGCAGTAACCCTAGGCTGATCCCAGACTGCACCCAGGGATCCGACATTGCACGCAGTCACCCCTGACTGATCCCAGACTGCACCCAGGAATCCTACAGAGCACGCACTCACCCCAGACAGATCCCAGACTGCACCAAGGGATCCCAGAGTGCACACAGTCACCCCAGACTGATCCCAGACTGCACCCAGGGATCCCAGAGTGCACCCAGTCACCCAGATTGATCGCAGACTGCACCCAGGAATCCTACAGTGCACGCAGTCACCCCAGACCTTTCCCAGACTGCACCCAGGGATGCCAGAGTGCACCCAGTCACCCCAAACTGATCCCAGACTTCACCCAGGAATCCGACATTGCACGCAGTCACCCCAGACTGATCCCAGACTGCACCCAGTTATCCTACATTGCAGGCAGTCACCCCAGACTAATCCCAGACTGCACCCATGGATCGTACAGTGCACGCAATCATCCCAGACTGATCCCAGACTGCACCCAGTAATCCTAAATGCAGCCAGTTACCCCAGACTGATCCCAGACTGCACCCAGTAATCCTACATGCACCCTGTCACCCCAGACTGATGCCAGACTGCACCCAGGGATCGGACAGTGCACGCAGTCAACCCAGACTGCACCCAGTAAACCTACAGTGCAATCAGTCACCCCAGACTGATCCCAGACTGCACCCAGGGATCCTACAGTTCACGCAGTAACCCCAGACTGATCCCAGACGGCACCCAGGGATCCTGCAGTGCACGCAGTCACCCCAGACTGATCCCAGACTGCAGACACGGATCGCAGAGTGCACCAAGTCATCCCAGACTGATCCCAGACTGCAACCAGGAAATCTACTGTGCACGCAGTCACCCCAGCCTGATCCCAGACTGCACCCAGGATTCCTACAGTGCACGCAGTCCCCACAGACTGATCCCAGACTGCACCCAGGGATCCTACAGTGCATGTAGTCACAACAGACTGATCCCAGACAGCACCCAGTCATCCTACAGTGCACGCAGTCACCCCAGACTGATCCCAGACTGCACCCATGAATCCTACAGAGCACGCACTCACACCAGACAGATCCCAGACTGCACCCAGGGATCCTGCAGTGCACGCAGTCAACCCAGACTGATCCCAGACTGCACCCAGGGAGCCCAGAGTGCACGCAGTCTACCCAGACAGATCCCAGACTGCACCCAGGGATCCTAAAATGCACCCAGTCACCCCAGACTGATCCCAGACTGCACCCAGGGATCCCAGAGTGCACCCAGTCACGCCAGACTGATCCCAGACTGCACCCAGGAATTCTACAGTGCACGCAGTACCCTCAGACTGATCCCAGACTGCACCCAGGGATCCAACAGTGCACTCAGTTAACCCAGACTGATCCCAGACTGCACCCATGAATCCAACAGTGCAGGCAGTCACACCAGACTGATCCCAGATTGCATCCAGGGATCCTACTGTGCACGCAGTCACCCCAGACTGATCCCAGACTGCACCCAGGGATCCCAGAGTGCACGCAGTCACCCAGACTGATCCCAGACTGCACCCATGGATCCGACAGTGCACGCTTTCACCCCAGACTGATCACAGACTGCACCCAGGGATCCCAGAGTGCACCAAGTCAGCACAGACTGATCCCAGACTGAAGCCAGGAAATCTGCAGTGCACGCAGTCACCCCAGACTGATCCCAGACTGCAACCAGACATCCTGCAGTGCACGCAGTCACGCCACCCTGATCCCAGACTGCAGCCACGGATCCCAGAGTGCACCAAGTCATCCCAGACTGATCCCAGACTGCAGCCAGGAAATCTACAGTGCACGCAGTCATCCCAGACTGATCCCAGACTGCACCCAGGTATTCCAGAATGCACCTCGTCACCACATTGTGATCCCAGACTGCACCCAGTGATCCTACAGTGCACGCAGTCACCCCAGACTGATCCCAGACTGCACCCAGGGATCCTGCAGTGCTCGCAGTCACCCCAGACTGCACCCAGTGATCCTACAGTGCACGCAGTCAACCAAGACTGATTCCAGACTGCACCCAGGGATCCCAGATTGCACGCAGTCTAGCCAGACTGATCCCAGACTGCACCCAGGGATCCCAGAGAGTACCCAGTCACGCCAGACTGATCCCAGACTGCACACAGGTATTCTGCAGTGCACGCAGTACACCCAGACTGATCACAGACTGCACCCAGGGATCGTACAGTGCACTCAGTAACACCAGACTGATCCCATACTGCACCCA
This sequence comes from Heptranchias perlo, assembly GCF_035084215.1. Lineage (NCBI taxonomy): Eukaryota > Metazoa > Chordata > Chondrichthyes > Hexanchiformes > Hexanchidae > Heptranchias > Heptranchias perlo. The sequence goes on along the minus strand of NW_027139484.1, from coordinate 7,824,268 downwards.
TGAATACTACAGTGCAGGCAGTCACCCCAGACTGATCCCAGACTGCACCCAGGGATCCTACAGTGCACCCAGTCACCCCAGACTGATCCCAGACTGCACCCAGGGATCCCAGAATGCACCCAGTCACCCCAGACTGAACCCAGACTGCACCCAGGGATCCTGCAGTGCACCCAGTCACCCCAGACTGATCCCAGACTGCACCCAGTGATCCGACATTGAACGCAGTCACCCCAGACTGCACACAGGAATCCTGCAGTGCACGCAGTCATACCAGACTGATCCCAAACTGCACCCAGGAATCCTACAGTGCACACAGTCACCCCAGACTGATCCCAGACTGCACCCAGGGATCCTACAGTGCACGCAGTCACCCCAGACTGATCCCAGACTGAACCCATGGATCCTGCACTGCACGCAGTCACCCCAGACTGATCTCAGACTGCACCCAGGGATCATACAGTGCACGCAGTCACCAAAGACAGAACCCAGACTGCACCCAGGGATCCTACAATGCATGCAGTCACCGCAGTCTGGTCCCAGACTGCACCCAGGGAGCCGACAGTGCACGCAGTCACCCCAGACTGATCCCAGACTGCACCCACTGATCCTACATTGAACTCAGTCACCCCAGACTGATCCTAGACTGCACCCAGGGATCCCAGAGTGCACCCAGTCACCCCGACTGATCCCAGACTGCACGCAGGAAATCTGCAGTGCACGCAGTCAACCCAGACTGATCCTAGACTGCACCCAGGGATCCTACAGTGCACGCAGTCACTCCAGACTGCACCCATGTATCCTACAGTGCACACAGTCGCCCCAGACTGATCCCTGACTGCACCCTGGGATCCTACTGTGCACGCAGTCATCACTGACTGATCCCTGACTGCACCCAGGAAGCCGACATTGCACGCAGTCACCCCAGACTGATCCCAGACTGCACCCAGGGATCCCACAGCGCACGCATCACCCCAGACTGATCCCAGACTGCACATTGGCTTCCTACAGTGCACCCAGTCACCCCAGACTGAGCCCAGACTGCACACAGGGTTCCCACAGTTCACGCAGTCACCCCAGACTGAGCCCAGACTGCACACAGGGTTCCGACAGTGCACGCAGTAACCCCAGGCAGATCCCAGACTGCACCCAGGTATCCTGCAGTGCACGCAGTCACCCCAGACTGATCCCAGACTGCACCCACGGATACTACAATGCAGCCATTCACCCCAGACTGATCCCAGACTGCACCCAGGAAATCTACAGTGCACGCAGTAACCCCAGACTGATCCCAGACTGCACCCACGGATACTACAATGCAGCCATTCACCCCAGACTGATTCCAGACTGCACCCAGGAAATCTACAGTGCACGCAGTAACCCCAGACTGATCCCAAACTGCACCCAGGGATCCTACAGTGCACCCAGTCACCCCAGACTGATCTCAGACTGCACCCAGGGATCATACAGAGCACGCACTCACACCAGACAGATCCCAGACTGCACCCAGGGATCCTGCAGTGCACGCAGTCAACCCAGACTGATCCCAGACTGCACCCAGGGAGCCCAGAGTGCACGCAGTCTACCCAGACAGATCCCAGACTGCACCCAGGGATCCTAAAATGCACCCAGTCACCCCAGACTGATCCCAGACTGCACCCAGGGATCCCAGAGTGCACCCAGTCACGCCAGACTGATCCCAGACTGCACCCAGGAATTCTACAGTGCACGCAGTACCCTCAGACTGATCCCAGACTGCACCCAGGGATCCAACAGTGCACTCAGTTAACCCAGACTGATCCCAGACTGCACCCATGAATCCAACAGTGCAGGCAGTCACCCCAGACTGATCCCAGATTGCATCCAGGGATCCTACTGTGCACGCAGTCACCCCAGACTGATCCCAGACTGCACCCAGGGATCCCAGAGTGCACGCAGTCACCCAGACTGATCCCAGACTGCACCCATGGATCCGACAGTGCACGCTTTCACCCCAGACTGATCACAGACTGCACCCAGGGATCCTAGAGTGCAACAAGTCAGCACAGACTGATCCCAGACTGAAGCCAGGAAATCTGCAGTGCACGCAGTCACCCCAGACTGATCCCAGACTGCACCCAGACATCCTGCAGTGCACGCAGTCACGCCACCCTGATCCCAGACTGCAGCCACGGATCCCAGAGTGCACCAAGTCATCCCAGACTGATCCCAGACTGCAGCCAGGAAATCTACAGTGCACGCAGTCATCCCAGACTGATCCCAGACTGCACCCAGGTATTCCAGAATGCACCTCGTCACCACATTGTGATCCCAGACTGCACCCAGTGATCCTACAGTGCACGCAGTCACCCCAGACTGATCCCAGACTGCACCCAGGGATCCTGCAGTGCTCGCAGTCACCCCAGACTGCACCCAGTGATCCTACAGTGCACGCAGTCAACCAAGACTGATTCCAGACTGCACCCAGGGATCCCAGATTGCACGCAGTCAAGCCAGACTGATCCCAGACTGCACCCAGGGATCCCAGAGAGCACCCAGTCACGCCAGACTGATCCCAGACTGCACACAGGTATTCTGCAGTGCACGCAGTACACCCAGACTGATCCCAGACTGCACCCAGGGATCGTACAGTGCACTCAGTAACACCAGACTGATCCCATACTGCACCCATGAATACTACAGTGCAGGCAGTCACCCCAGACTGATCCCAGACTGCATCCAGGGATCCTACTGTGCACACAGTCACCCCAGACTGATCCTAGACTGCACGCAGGTATCCGACAGTGCACGCAGTCACCCCAGACTGATCCCAGACTGCACCCAGGGATCCTACAGTGCACCCAGTCACCCCAGACTGATCCCAGACTGCACCCAGGGATCCCAGAATGCACCCAGTCACCCCAGACTGAACCCAGACTGCACCCAGGGATCCTGCAGTGCACCCAGTCACCCCAGACTGATCCCAGACTGCACCCAGTGATCCGACATTGAACGCAGTCACCCCAGACTGCACACAGGAATCCTGCAGTGCACGCAGTCATACCAGACTGATCCCAGACTGCACCCAGGAATCCTACAGTGCTCACAGTCACCCCAGACTGATCCCAGACTGCACCCATGGAATATACAGTGCACGCAGTCACCCCAGCCTGATCACAGACTGCACCCAGTGATCCCAGAGTGCACAGAGTCAACCCAGACTGATCCCAGACTGCACCCAGCGATCCTGCATTGCACACAGTCACCCCAGACTGATCCTAGACTGCACGCAGGTATCCGACAGTGCACGCAGTCACCTCAGACTGATCCCAGACTGCACCCAGGGATCCAACAGTGCACTCAGTTAACCCAGACTGATCCCAGACTGCACCCATGAATCGAACAGTGCAGGCAGTCACCCCAGACTGATCCCAGATTGCATCCAGGGATCCTACTGTGCACGCAGTCACCCCAGACTGATCCCAGACTGCACCCAGGGATCCCAGAGTGCACGCAGTCACCCAGACTGATCCCAGACTGCACCCATGGATCCGACAGTGCACGCTTTCACCCCAGACTGATCACAGACTGCACCCAGGGATCCTAGAGTGCAACAAGTCAGCACAGACTGATCCCAGACTGAAGCCAGGAAATCTGCAGTGCACGCAGTCACCCCAGACTGATCCCAGACTGCACCCAGACATCCTGCAGTGCACGCAGTCACGCCACCCTGATCCCAGACTGCAGCCACGGATCCCAGAGTGCACCAAGTCATCCCAGACTGATCCCAGACTGCAGCCAGGAAATCTACAGTGCACGCAGTCATCCCAGACTGATCCCAGACTGCACCCAGGTATTCCAGAATGCACCTCGTCACCACATTGTGATCCCAGACTGCACCCAGGGATCCCAGAGTGCACCCAGTCACCCTCGAGGGATCACAGAGTTGCAGTTTTCTATTTACACCACCAGAACACCAGCTGCTGCTGCAACATCAACTTGTATTTATAAAATATATAATACGTGTTTGTGTATTTCTACACGGCCAGGATGGCAGCAGTCTGGAAATAATCGCGGCAGGTACGGCAGCCAGCTTGTTCAAAATCGCCACAACTGTGGCTGCCATCATGGTTAAATAGAGGAAATTCCCCCGCAGATTGTCGACAGTGATCCAACACTGATCACAGAGTGATCCCAGAGTGAACCCACAGTGACCCACAGTGCACCTCGTCCCACAGAGTGATCCCAGAGTGAATCCACAGTGACCCACAGTGCACCTAGTCCCACAGAGTGATCCCAGAGTGCACCCACAGTGACCCACAGTGCACCTAGTCCCACAGAGTGATCCCAGAGTGAATCCACAGTGACCCACAGTGCACCTAGTCCCACAGAGTGATCCCAGAGTGAACCCACAGTGACCCACAGTGCACCTCGTCCCACAGAGTGATCCCAGAGTGCACCCACAGTGACCCACAGTGCACCTAGTCCCACAGAGTGATCCCAGAGTGAACCCACAGTGCACCTCGTCCCACAGAGTGATCCCAGAGTGCACCCACAGTGACCCACAGTGCACCTAGTCCCACAGAGTGATCCCAGAGTGAACCCACAGTGACCCACAGTGCACCTTGTCCCACAGAGTGATCCCGGAGTGCACCCAGGGATCCCAGAGTGAACCCAGTCACCTTAGAGTGATGCCAGAATTTAACCAGTCACCCCAGACTGATCCCAGAGTGCCCAGGGATCCCAAAGTGAACCCAATCACCTCAGAGTGATGCCAGAATTTAACCAGTCACCCGAGACTGATCCCAGAGTGCACCCAGGGATCCCAGAGTGAACCCAGTCACCTCAGAGTGATGCCAGAATTTAACCAGTCACCCCAGAGTGATCCCAGAGTGCGCCCAGGGATCCCAGAGTGAACCCAGTCACCTCAGAGTGATGCCAGAATTTAACCAGTCACCCCAGACTGATCCCAGACTGCGCCCATGGTTCCCAAAGTGCATCCAATCACTGCAGAGTGACCCCAGAGTGCACTCAGGGATCCCAGAGTGGTCGGCTTTATATTTAGACAATCACCACAACAACTACGACTGCAACAACAACTTTCATATATCACATATATATATATATGTATTTATACATGGCCCGCATCACTGCAAGGACGCCAGCCATCTTGGACATTATGGCGGAATGTATTGCGGCCATGTTCGACAATTTTATTTTTATTCGTTCATGGGATGTGGGCATCGCTGGCGAGGCCGGCATTTATTGCCCATCCCTAATTGCCCTTGAGAAGGTGGTGGTGAGCCGCCTTCTTGAACCGCTGCAGTCCTTGTGGTGAAGGTTCTCCCACAGTGCTGTTAGGAAGGGAGTTCCAGGATTTTGACCCAGCGACGATGAAGGAACGGCCGATATATTTCCAAGTCGGGATGGTGTGTGACTTGGAGGGGAACGTGCAGGTGGTGTTGTTCCCATGTGCCTGCTGCCCTTGTCCTTCTAGGTGGTAGAGGTCGCGGGTTTGGGAGGTGCTGTCGAAGAAGCCTTGGCGAGTTGCTGCAGTGCATCCTGTGGATGGTACACACTGCAGCCACTGTGCGCCGGTGGTGAAGGGAGTCAATGTTTAGGGTGGTGGATGGGGTGCCAATCAAGCAGGCTGCTTTATCTTGGATGGTGTCGAGCTTCTTGAGTGTTGTTGGAGCTGCACTCATCCAGGCAAGTGGAGAGTATTCCATCACACTCCTGACTTGTGCCTTGTAGATGGCTGCAAGTACTGCCACTATCTTGGACAAAACGACGGAAATTATCACGCACAGTGTCGACAGTGACACGAAAGTGACCCCAGAATGTCCCAGTGAACCCTCAGTGATTCCAAAGTGCACCTCGTCCCACGGAGTGAGCCCAGAGTGCACCCAGGGTTCCCAGATTGCATCCAGTCACCCCAGAGTGATCTCAGCATGGTAGTCTTTATATATTGACCAGGACCACAACAACAACAACTTGTAGTTATAAGATATGCATCATATATACACACATATATATATATATACATATATATATAAACTAGGCCTGCATGGCAGCACGTACCGCAGCCACCCTTGGAAAAATAGCAGCCAGTACTTTGGCCATCTGGGACAAAATGACAGCTAGTAGTGCGCAGAGCCTCCCCAGTGACCCACAGAGACCCTACAGTGAATGTAGATTGCACCCATCGACCACAGAGTGCAACCAGTTACAACAGAGTAGTCCCAGAGTTGCAGTATTTATATTTAGACCACCACCACAACAACCAGCACTGTAACCCAGGAAATCTACAGTGCACGCAGGGACAGCAGGAGGCCATTTTTCCCTTCGAGCGTCTTACACAGTAACAGGAGGAGGCCATTCAAACTCTCGAGCCTGTGACACAGTAACAGGAGGCCAATCAGCCCCTCAAGCCTGTTCGATAGGAATGGAATGAGGCTTTTCAGCCCTTGTAGCCTGTTATGCAGGAACTGGAGGTCATGCAGCCCCTCAAGCCTGTTACACTGGAAGAGGAGGATAATCAGCCCCACAAGCCTGTTGGGTCGTATCAGGAGGAGGCCATTCAGCCCCTCAAGCTTATTACACAGCAACTGAAGGCCATTCAGCCCCTCGAGCCTATTACACTGGACAAGGATGAGGCCATTCAGCCCCTCGAACCTGTTATACAGGAACTGAGGACATTCAGCCCCTCGAGACTGTTACACAGGAACAGGAGGAGGCCACTGAGCCCCTCGAGCCTGTGATACAGAAACAGGAGGAGGCGATTAAGCCCCTCGAGCCCATTACTCCGGAACTGGAGGCCAATCAGCCCCTCAAGTCTGTTACATCGGAATAGGAAGAGACATTCAGCCCTTCGAGCCTGTTAAGTCGGAAGAGGAGGAGGCCATTCAGCCCTTCGAGCCTGTTACATAGCAACAGGTGGAGGCCATTCAGCCCCACGAGCATGTTACATCGGAACAGAAGTTGACAATTCAGCTCCTTGAGCCTGTTCCGCTATTCAGTTGGATCATGGCTGATCTGTGTCTTAACTCCATCTATCCGCCTTGGTTCCTTAATCCTTCATACCCTTGCCCAACAAAAATCTATAATCACCGTTTTGAAATTTCGCATTGACCCCCAGCCTCAACAGAGTTTTGTGGGAGAGAGTTCCAGATTCCCACTCCCCTTTGTGTGAAGAAGTGCTTCCAGACATCACCCTGAACGGCCGACCTCTAATTTTAACGTTATGCCGCCTTGTTCGGGATTCCCCACCAGAGCATGGAGTTTCTCTCGATCCATCCTTTCAACTCCTTTAAATAATCTGAATCACCTCAATTAGATCACCCCCTTATTCTTCTATATTCAGGGAAATACAAGCCGAGTCTTTGCAACCTGTCCTCATAATTGAACCCTTTTAGCCCCGAGATCATTCTGGTGAATCTGAGCTGCAGCCCTTCCAAGGCCAATATATCCTTCCTGAGGGTCAGTGCCCAGAACTGAATGCAGTCCTCCAGGTGGGCTCTAACCAGAGCTCTGTACAGCTGGAACATAACTTCCACCCCTTTATATTCCAGCCCTCTTGAAATAAAGACCGACATTCTATTAGCCTTTTTAATTATTTCTGTGACTGTCCACTAGCCTTTAATGATTTCTGTACTTGGACCCCTAAATCTCTCTGCTCCTCCACAGTTCCGAGCTCCTCACCATTTAGAAATCTCTCTGATCTATCTTTCTTAGATCCGAAGTGGATGACCTCGCATTTCCCCACATTGAACTCCATTTGCCACAGTTTTACCCACTCACATAATCTCTCAATGTCCTGGGAATGCTTCGTGCTTTTGTTTGGTTGGAGAATGCTTTCTATCAGATCGATATTTTAAAAAGATTACATTGATTTTTATTTTGTACAGTTTGAACAAGATCATTATTCCCCGATCAGTAAAATGTCGGTGGTTTTCATATACTGGTGACAGTTCAGAGATAGTTGCCTTTTTGCCTAATTTAATGAAGTCAAATTTTTCTTATTTAAAATCAGTTGTATTTCTAAGCGTGAAAAGCAGCTCCTCTGTTAGGTGAGGCTTCACTCCCAATGTCTCAGTGTTTCCACTTGTCCTGATATCAATGTAACATTTGAAGGGCTCCAGGTAATGAACAGTGAAACCCCTTCAGATTATCTCAGCCCACTCGTTCTATCCAGTGCCTAATAGTGCCTGCTCTTCAGAGGGTGACAGATTCACACTACACTAGACCTTGTTTTAGACTTTAACTGACAAACAAATTGATGAAACAGTAAGAGAGAAACAAATATTAGCAGTAAGACAACAGTTTTACTGTAAAGCTCAACCAGATACTTATTGGAAAAGAAAATAATAAATAATTCACAAATACTATACGGAACTGTGACCGAACCTTTGAACATCCTGGTTCTTTGTTGTCTTTTTCTCACAAACTATGGAAACTGTCGACTTGATTAACATTCTCAGAGATTTCGAACAGACTCACCAGTTTGAAAAAGACAGGCTGATAAATGGCTTCAGAACAGTAACTCGGAGCCAGTCACTTTCAGCAATGATCTGTTTAATTCAAAAGAAGCTGCCAATCAAAACTGTACGAGAAGAAATGACCCCGGAGGATTGTATCTCAATCAAATGTTTGACTTTGTAAGGTGCAGCCTGCCTTTAAGAGGTGCAGTTTGCCTTTAAGAGGTGCAGTTTGCCTTCAAGAGGTGCTAATCACTCACGCAATATTGCCCCCCTTGCTGGTGAGAAGCCGCTCAACAGCGCAGCCAGGCCTGACTGCTCGCAGGAATCAGGTAAATCACCAGGCAGCACCAATCTCACGGGCTGTCTGCATCTCAACGACCGGGTGCAGGTTAATCATGTGGGGGTTAATCGCCCCCCGCGCCCGGATTCGGAGGTTATCGAATTTAACCCCGTGCATATCTTTATATATATTTTACATGGAATACAGCACGGCACAGAAACAGGCCATTCGGCCCATCTGGGTGAAGAAGTCTCTCCGGGGTTCCCAATTTTACTCCAACAACAACAACATTATATATATTTGTATACTGCATAGAATTATACAGAATGTACAGCAGAGAAACAGGGGCCATTCGGCCCAACTGGGTAAATAAGTATCCCATGGAGTCCCCACAGTCACTCAGTGATTCCACAATGCACCCAGTGATAGTGTCCCATTGATCCACAGTGTCCCAGTGATCCACAGTGCACCCAGTGATAGTGTCCCATTGATCCACAGTGTCCCAGTGATCCACAGTGCACCCAGAGATAGTGTCCCATTGATCCACAGTGTCCCAGTGATCCACAGTGCACCCAGTGATAGTGTCCCATTGATCCACAGTGCCCCAGTGATCCACAATGCACCCAGTGATAGTGTCCCATTGATCCACAGTGTCCCAGTGATCCACAGTGCACCCAGTGATAGTGTCCCATTGATCCACAGTGTCCCAGTGATCCACAGTGCACCCAGTGATAGTGTCCCATTGATCCACAGTGTCCCAGTGATCCACAGTGCACCCAGTGATAGTGTCCCATTGATCCACAGTGTCCCAGTGATCCACAGTGCACCCAGTGATAGTGTCCCATTGATCCACAGTGTCCCAGTGATCCACAGTGCACCCACTGATCCCTCAGTGATCACAGAGTGACCCGGTGATCCAGCTGCACACCCACTGATAATACCACAATGCTCCCTAAGTGATCCCAGTGATCCCACATTGCAGTCAGTGATTCCACAGTGCACCCAGAGGTCCCAGTATCCCAGTTTACTGCATTTGTGCAAAAGTTTGAGAGACTGTCTTTATATACAACAACTTGCGTGTATAAAATAACGTGTGTGTATTTATATATATATATATATATATATATATATATATATAACATTTCTGTATTACATAGAATGGGTAAAGTAGTTTCTCCTGTAACCCCATGAAGCTGAAACAAAATGGCGGCCAGTAAGGCGGCCATCTTAAACAATATGGCCGCCACTTTCCCAGTGTTGCCACAGGAAGCCAATGATCCCACAATGTCCCACTGATCCCACAATGTCCCACTGATCCCACAATGTCCCACTGATCCCACAATGTCCCACTGATCCCACAATGTCCCACTGATCCCACAATGTCCCACTGATCCCACAATGTCCCACTGATCCCACAATGTCCCACTGATCCCACAATGTCCCACTGATCCCACAATGTCCCACTGATCCCACAATGTCCCACTGATCCCACAGTGGCCCACTGATCCCACAATGTCCCACTGATCCCACAATGTCCCACTGATCCCACAATGTCCCACTGATCCCACAGTGTCCCACTGATCCCACAATGTCCCACTGATCCCACAGTGTCCCACTGATCCCACAATGTCCCACTGATCCCACAGTGTCCCACTGATCCCACAATGTCCCACTGATCCCACAGTGGCCCACTGATCCCACAGTGTCCCACTGATCCCACAATGTCCCACTGATCCCACAATGTCCCACTGATCCCACAATGTCCCACTGATCCCACAATGTCCCACTGATCCCACAGTGGCCCACTGATCCCACAATGTCCCACTGATCCCACAGTGTCCCACTGATCCCACAATGTCCCACTGATCCCACAATGTCCCACTGATCCCACAGTGGCCCACTGATCCCACAGTGTCCCACTGATCCCACAATGTCCCACTGATCCCACAATGTCCCACTGATCCCACAATGTCCCACTGATCCCACAGTGGCCCACTGATCCCACAATGTCCCACTGATCCCACAATGTCCCACTGATCCCACAGTGTCCCACTGATCCCACAATGTCCCACTGATCCCACAATGTCCCACTGATCCCACAATGTCCCACTGATCCCACAATGTCCCACTGATCCCACAGTGGCCCACTGATCCCACAATGTCCCACTGATCCCACAATGTCCCACTGATCCCACAATGTCCCACTGATCCCACAATGTCCCACTGATCCCACAGTGGCCCACTGATCCCACAGTGTCCCACTGATCCCACAGTGTCCCACTGATCCCACAGTGTCCCACTGATCCCACAATGTCCCACTGATCCCACAATGTCCCACTGATCCCACAATGTCCCACTGATCCCACAATGTCCCACTGATCCCACAATGTCCCACTGATCCCACAATGTCCCAATGATCCCACAATGTCCCACTGATCCCACAGTGGCCCACTGATCCCACAATGTCCCACTGATCCCACAATGTCCCACTGATCCCACAATGTCCCACTGATCCCACAATGTCCCACTGATCCCACAATGTCCCACTGATCCCACAATGTCCAACTGATCCCACAATGTCCCACTGATCCCACAGTGTCCCACTGATCCCACAGTGTCCCACTGATCCCACAGTGTCCCACTGATCCCACAATGTCCCACTGATCCCACAGTGTCCCACTGATCCCACAATGTCCCACTGATCCCACAGTGGCCCACTGATCCCACAATGTCCCACTGATCCCACAGTGTCCCACTGATCCCACAATGTCCCAGTGATCCCACAATGTCCCAGTGATCCCACAATGTCCCACTGATCCCACAATGTCCCACTGATCCCACAATGTCCCACTGATCCCACAATGTCCCAGTGATCCCACAATGTCCCACTGATCCCACAGTGTCCCACTGATCCCACAATGTCCCACTGATCCCACAATGTCCCACTGATCCCACAGTGGCCCACTGATCCCACAGTGGCCCACTGATCCCACAATGTCCCACTGATCCCACAATGTCCCAGTGATCCCACAGTGTCCCACTGATCCCACAATGTCCCACTGATCCCACAATGTCCCACTGATCCCACAGTGTCCCACTGATCCCACAGTGTCCCACTGATCCCACAATGTCCCACTGATCCCACAATGTCCCACTGATCCCACAGTGGCCCACTGATCCCACAATGTCCCACTGATCCCACAATGTCCCACTGATCCCACAATGTCCCACTGATCCCACAATGTCCCACTGATCCCACAGTGGCCCACTGATCCCACAGTGTCCCAGTGATCCCACAATGTCCCACTGATCCCACAATGTCCCACTGATCCCACAATGTCCCACTGATCCCACAATGTCCCACTGATCCCACAGTGGCCCACTGATCCCACAATGTCCCACTGATCCCACAATGTCCCACTGATCCCACAATGTCCCACTGATCCCACAATGTCCCACTGATCCCACAGTGGCCCACTGATCCCACTGATCCCACAGTGTCCCACTGATCCCACAGTGTCCCACTGATCCCACAATGTCCCACTGATCCCACAATGTCCCACTGATCCCACAATGTCCCACTGATCCCACAATGTCCCACTGATCCCACAATGTCCCAGTGAACCTGCAGTATCCCACTGATCCCACAATGTCCCACTGATCCCACAGTGTCCCACTGATCCCACAATGTCCCAGTGAACCTGCAGTATCCCAGTGATCCCACAGCAACCCGTGATCCCACAGTGCTCCCAGTGATCCCACAGTGACCCAGACACAACTCACGTGAGCCCCATTGGGTGCAGCCTGTGGTGAAGGCCTCGATCAGTCCCCTGTGGAGAGAAAACTTCTTGTCCAAGGAATCCTCCTCCTCCCAAAAATTCTCTTTCCACAACTTCATGTTACAGCAATTCCACTAAAAAATCCTTTAATTGATTGAAAACAATTGATTAAAAACAAAGCAAACGATTAAAAAGGCACAGCAAGAGCCCAGAGCTCCCTCACACTCACTCACACACACACATTCACACTCAGTCATTCACTCATTCCATTACATAGGCAGGCAATCTCTCAGCAAAGACCACTGACAAACACACTCCCCAGTTACAAAGCAGAGAATCTGAAGAAGAGGAAGAAAAGTTGGGACAGAGAGAGACAGAAAGACACTCAGGCAGACTGAAGAGCACATATTGCTTTTCTCTCTCTCTAATACAAGTTTGCAGGGTTTTCTCTCCTGCTTTGCCAATCACTCCCTCACCCACCCCATCCCCCATCACCGCTCCCCTTAAAGGTGTTGGTCTGTCTGCCTGTCCTGGTTAGTGTTCGCTGCAGGGTCCAAATTGCCCCTGTGCTCATTTTCTCTTCTGTTCCTGGAGCAGGCAACAAAAAGCCCGGGCATTTGTTTCTACTTCAACCTTTATGTTGCAGTTTGCAAAGGTGAACGAACTTTCCCTTTGCTCTTTTCTCTTGTTTTAATTAGCAGTGGACGAAAGCCCAGTAGTTTGTGTTCAGCTTACAGTTTGTGGCTTTTTCCAATTAGCCAAAGATTTCAAATAAATTCATGACATATAAAAGAGCCAAAGCAATTTTTAAAAAACCTAATATACAGCAAGATCCCTCACTCAGTTACAGGGACAATCTCTCAGCAACATTCATTTCCACAGAAACAAAGCCCAATTTATAAAGGAGAAGAATCGAAAGAGTAGAAGATTGAGAAACAATCTTTATCGACAACAACAACTTATATATACATATATATATAAGAACATAAGAAATAGGAGCAGGAGTAGGCCAATCGGCCTCTCGAGCCTGCTCCACCATTCAATAAGATCATGGCTGATCTGATCCTAACCTCAAATTCATGTCCGATTTCCTGCCCGCTCCCCGTAACCTCTAATTCCCTTCACTTCTAGAAAACTGTCTATTTCTGTTTTAAATTTATTTAATGATGTAGCTTCCACAGCTTCCTGGGGCAGCAAATTCCACAGACCTACCACCCTCTGAGTGAAGAAGTGTCTCCTTATTTCAGTTTTGAAAGAGCAGCCCCTTATTCTAAGATTATGCCCCCTAGTTCTAGTTTCACCCATCCTTGGGAACATCCTTACCACATCCGCCCGATCAAGCCCCTTCACAATCTTATATGTTTCAATAAGATCACCTCTCATTCTTCTGAACTCCAATGAGTAGAGTCCCAATCTACTCAACCTCTCCTCATATGTCCACCCCCTACAACAGCAAATTGTATCCATATGTATATATATATATATATGTGTGTGTGTGTATTATCAAAACTACTATTACAAGCATCCATGAGGGCTGTGGGGGAAAAGCAGAGCAGGAAATGGGAATGATTGAATCGCGCTTTCAAGGAGCTGGCACAGGCAGGGTGGGCTGAATGGACTCCTCTTGCACCGTGCCTGCTATCAAAATGTGAATCGATGAACAACAACTTCAACGCCATGAACCTGAAACAAAATAGCACCCGAAAGGCGGCCATCTTCCTGAGGGGCAAGGTGAAGCTTGTTGTGATGAGAGACACAGAGAGGGATAATTTGCTGGTCCTGTAAAATCACTGTTGCACTATAGTTAAAAATACAAACTGAGTGAGACTAACACTAGGTGGTGTTTAACATAAAGACAGCGGTGCAGTGAGGGAATTAAACATCAAAATGTGAACTTCTGCCAAAAAAATGGATTAACATTTGGTTATTTGGACTGAATGGTGACAGAAAAGGAGAGACCAGACATTCGGAGGAAAGGTCCAATCAACCATTTTTTGTAGAGAATGTAATTCTAGCTTCTATTAAATAAATCAGAGTAAAATTGGACTCAATCTGAATGTAGTTCTGATCTGGGATTTAATTCATTTCTCCATTATTCATATTTTTCTTTAATCTGAAACAATAACAGTATTTTAACAGTAACAGAACAGGAGAGAGCTGTGGGACCCTGTCCAGTTTATTAACACTGCAGAAGGGGTAAAAATACATATTATTTATTACAGAATCCAGCAGCTCACTGGGAAAGTTACACATGGTACAGATGGAGGAGCAAAAAGGTGGAAAGTGATTTTACACTTTAATTTGGAGCAATAACTTTTTATCTCCACACGGTTTAGTTTTACATTTAACTAATGGGCTCTTTATCCTAAACAAACTTCAGGCACAAACCATGGCTTTATAAAGAAAACAATCATTTATTATTAATTCAATAGAAAAAAATGACATTAGAATTTAAACATCATCTTGGGTTTATGCCCGATTTAGAATTGCTTTCGCAAAAATTAAACAACACATTCTCATAGACAAAGCCCATAACGAAAGTTTTAGACTTGCCGAGAAGATTCCAGGTATTTTGATGGATACCGTTGTAGAATAGTTTGACTTTCTCTGGTGGACAGGTCATCTGCTTCACAGGCAATCTGTAAACCTGCATCGAGGCATCATGTTGGGAGGTAGCGAGCAGTCAGGAAGATTCCAGGTGAGGTGTTGCTGACAGGAAGCTAAAGGTGATGTTGGAGCAGTTATGGTGGATCTGTGTCTCTCTCCACTCAACTTCTGCCCAGGTTTTTAAGACCGTTTTTACAGAGAATCACACCTCTGGGACGGTGGCTTCTCAACAACAGGTTCCGACAAATACAACCCACGATTGATTGAAACTTCACTTGTTTTCTCTCAGTGTCCACAACGTCACCAAGTTAAGTCGGCAGGAGTTCAAACGACCTCGAGCCCTCCTGGAATCGTTCTTGTTGCTATGGTGATCTATCCTCTGCTGTGTGATATTTTACAATGTGTCATTAATAATCCTTCTAACAGTCCTTCCACCTTTTAAGCGTCCTTTTCCTTCAGATATGCTGAAGCTGATTTAGTCTCAGGCTTTCGATTATCAGATGAATTTTTACTACACAGAGCAGCTGGGAAACTCCTGCAGTGAGTAATGGTCAGGGTCAGGTAAACAAGGCTGAGTGAATTTATTGTGCAGCTCAAGGCATCACCTTGAGAAATGTCAAAATTAAATCCACAAGAGTGTTAGCCCAGAACAAACATGAACTGTCTGACCTGCTTCATCTGCGGCTCTTCTGCTGGTCAGCACTCTCACACACTCCAGGCTGATTACATAGTTATTTTTGTCCGTACTTCATTGTGTCTGTTCTCTGTTTATGTCGTTTGTCTCTATTTATTTTCTGTGTGTTTTTCTATCTTGTTATTTCCACTTCTACTTCCACCACTTTGCAATTCTTTGTCAGTCTCTCTCTCTCGTTCCATCCATGTCTGCTTGCTCTCTCTCATTATATATATATATATATATATGCTTTCTTTCACTCTTTCTTTCTCTCTTTATTTTTTCTCTCCAGTCTAACAAACTCACTTTATTTATCTCCAGCTCTGTGTACCTCTGTCTCTACCCCTCTTTGGTTCCATCTCCCTCTCTTTGTCACAGACCCTCTCCCCTTTATGTGAACCTGTTTTAATTTTCTGCGCCATTTAATCATTATATTTATTTTGCCCTGTGTTCTCTGTCTCTGTCCACTCCTCTCTCCATCTCTCTCTCCTTCTGTCTTTCTCTGTCTCTCTCCCTGTCTTTCTGTATTTCTTACTCTCTCTGTCCCACTATCTCCCTCTCTTTCTCTCTGATCTCTCTCACGCTCTCCCTGTGTCACTCTCTGCCTCTCTCTCTCTCTTTCTTGCTCTCACTTTCTATCTCTCCCTAGCTCTTTATATCACTATCTCGCTCTCTCTCACTCTTTATCGCTTTATGTTCCTCTCTGTCTACATGTCAGTCACTCTCCCCTCTCTCACTCCCTCTGTGTATATCTGCCTGTCTCAGTCTTTCTCCAACTCTCTGACTTTCTCTCTCTCGCTCCTTCTCCCCCTCTCCACCTCGCTCTCTCTCTCTCTCTCTCCCTCGCCATTTATTTGGAGTGCACCCATTCTGATCTGGCCCAAAGCAGCTACTTTGAATCCCAGCTTTGCACATTTTGCTGGATGAGCATTTAGTTGAAGTCCAGCTCGGCTATTTAGTGCCGCTATTTCGAGTAAAATGCATGTGTCGTCTGCAGAGTAAATCCTGCCTTAATAGGTCAGAGTTTCAATAACATATAACATCAGAACCATATTTCAGGTCATTTCAGGGCTCTGTGCTGCTAATATAAAATGTACTTTCCATCCCCCGGGAAGTGTAGGGATGGAGTATGAAATGGGATTTAGTTCTAGTGCTTGAAACCCTTCAGCTCTTTCTATGATTTCACTAATTTAACAATTAGATTGAGTGGGTATTTCACCGCGTTCTTCAGCTCCTCTCTGAATTTAGTCTGGGTCAGGACATAAATACACGTGTTTGTGCAGGAACTGAGAAGCTGCAGCATTCCTGCTGTGTGTTGTGTGATATAACGAGGGTCAGAGTAGGAGTAAAAAGACCGAATGTCTGCAATTCGCATATAAATGTTAAATACAACATATGTCATCCACAACAGTATAAAACTGCCCGTTATACTGAAGAGTAAAATGATGGATTTTTTTCGGTTCTCCATCTCTGGATCACTCTGATTCTCTCCATTGCTGCGGCCCCGGAGTCCCCTGCGGACTCGACTGGACATTAAAATACGCCTGACAGTCAGAACATTGAGCAGCAAAATCAGACAGAATGGGACAAAAGGGGTTAAAATGAGGTAAAACATGTCAAATGCGGCCCATGCGGGGGAAGTACGGAAGCTCAGTTTACCCATACAACCCCAGGGAACATTATCAAATATATAGTCAGGTTCAAATGCAAAGTACACGGGGACACTCACCAAACAGCCCAGCACACTCACTGTTCCCAGAACCACAGCCGCCGTTCTCTCGGTGCAATATTTAGTTTTCAGCTTCTCACAACAAATGGCCACAAATCGATCAAAGGTGAAAGCGACTGTGAACCAGACAGAAACCACAGTGACTGCACCACCCAAGAATCTAATAAAACTACACACGGGAGTAATGCTCAGGAATGACCCTGGGAAATACATCAGATTAATCGCCCTCAATATCGGATCAGTGATAATGACCATGAGATCGGCCACTGCCATTCCCACCAGGTAGACACTGATACATTTGGAGAGACCGCACTTTCCTCGGGACAGGATCACAATCGCCACCAAGTTAACTGTAAGAGAGAGAAAATGAATCAGAGAAATTACTGATCAGACCTGGAGCCAAAGCAGCAGATTGAGAGGATCTGGGGTGAAATTTCCAACTTTGTTGCTGCATCGAAGGGTGGAAAGTGATTGATTGACCTGGGCAGCGCTTTCGGGCAGAGAGATGTTTTTAAACACAATGATCAATAATTAATTGGGAGATGGATACAGAAAGTGAATAAAGTGAACACTGGATCCACTGGAAGGGCTGAGTGAGAGCTCAGTGCCGGCGGGGAAAGGAGAAGGGGTTTTACACACCGGGAATCCAGCGGATTAAAGCCGGGTTTGGGCTCCAGACGGATGGGAAAGAGAGGGAAGGGTCAGGAAGGTGAGGAGACGGGGAGGTGCAGCTCGTGTGTTGCTCTGGGTTAAGAGAGCCGATAGTGAGTCAGATTGGGAGGGAGTCAAGGAAAAGAGTAGTGTACATGAACGTGTCGGAGCTGGAGAGGAGTCAGGATTAGATGGTTTGGGAGAACGGACAAACTGAAGGAACCGACGAGACAGAGGATTCATTGTAGTGTGAGCAGAGGCTGGGATTCACAGGGAGAGACTGTACACAATCCAACTATTACATTTAACAGCTCATTTCTGTAGTTATTGGTGTCAGGGAACCTGTGTTTGGTACAAAATGTGTTTAATAAATTTAATTTGCAAATTCAATGAAACTTAAAATGAAAAGTATTAATAAAATTAATCACGTTGTTATTGAACTGATCCGAGCTTGAAAAAAACAGTTTCCGAATAATTGATTACAATCAAGAAATTTCTGATTCTATTCTTGAAGTAAATTTTAATTATGTTTAGTGTTAAGTTGGAAAACAAGGAACATTCACAAAAACAGACTGAGGACCTGACAGGGATATAAACATGAGGAGCGAGTCCCACAATAAAAACTCACCCAATCTGACCACACCATAATAACACCTTCAAATCACATTTTCTATGTTTAATTGTACTGGAAGTTTCAGCAGTTCATTCTGATGAATTATTCACACCACAGCCTCTCGCTTTCCCTCTCAGTCGCCCTCTCTATCACTCACTCTACTCTCTTTCTCAAGTCCATTTTCATATCCGATTAAATCCTATCATCCTGTGCCTGCATTCTGTTCACCAGCCCCGTGTTCCACCGATCCTATTCTCAGTGTTAGTTTGTTAAATAGTGAAGCCTCTGTGGAATAGTTTAATATTTCTACAGATCACCCAATCCTCCACCTGTTCACCAACACTGTTCACTTCATCTACAAATCATGGAATGAACAGAATCGAATCCCTCTCCCAGGCAGATCTCACAATAATTGAGATTCCTTCTCCAGTAATTGTAGGGTATTGGGATAGATGGCGGGATTGTTCAATTTACAAAACGCCAACATCATACTTATAAACTACAGGTAAATAGAAGGGCTGCTGATTCCAACAGGGACAGTGCAAATTGAGACCACAAAACATTAAAACATTTCATTTTACAGTGAAGTCCAGTGACAGTCAGTGAATTCATCCACAGTGAAGCAGAAAAGGAGATGTGAAAGAGGCAGCAGCAAACTCAGTTCAGTAACCAGACATCTGAAGCGGCGTCAGATACACACATGATGAAATAATATTTCATAACAGTGATCACCAATAAATACATTGAAATCTCAGTTAAACTGAAGCATGTTATTGGGGAGGGAGGACATTCCGCTGCCTCCTTGTAACACTGAGACCGTGAGCTGTCTCATTATCAATCACTGAAAACACATTGATGAAAACATATTCCAGGACAGGTTAGTTCCACAACAAGAAACTGTTATCATCTCCTGATGGTCTGATACCAACTCTTAGCCCAATACATTCAGTACAGAGAATAATGCAGTGACAATGCCAGGGTTGGATAGACAAATTCATGACAGATATAATGCAGCGCCTCAATACCGAAAGAGCAGAGACTTAACACATTCCATCATTCATCCAATACAACAGAACAAGTGACTGTGTAAAATATGTAGGGACACAAAACAATTTGCCAAGTACAGCAGCAGAGTTAACACCGATTTACACCATTAACAGATGAGATAACAGTTTACCTGGAACTCCAATGGCTGCAAGAACAGGATAATAAATACGATCTATCTGATCGATTACTGGATATCCCATTTCTGTGAGAAGCACTGACTTCTGTTACCCTGGAAACCACAGCTCCAGCAGGCACTCTGAGCTGATCCATTCCAACAAGCCCTGATTTATACAGGGGATAAGTCTCCACTGACACGGTTATACTCCTGACCATTGCTATTAGTTACAGTCAGTTTAACAAACACATTATATCAGCAGCTTTGACTCCGAAGTAAATAATGTGGTGAATAAAACACAAACATCTCAAAGTCCAGGTTATTACTAAATCAGACCTCTCCCAGGAATAAAGTTTAAATCTGATCTCATACAGGACTGATCCAATAATAATAAACGGCTTCATTTACAGCTTTTATATAACTATATTGACCATGTTCACTCCTGGTGTTTCATTTATAATTTGAACAGATGTCTCCGCAGTGTGCACTGAATCCAGGGACACGAGCAGACCCGTTTCACTCTGTTATTGCAGTTTCCCAGTTAAAATATGAATTGTGAGTCTCTGACACGAGGACAGTTAAAGGGCAGGTTGAGGATTGCAGCCTAGAAATGACTGTGGGTGATATTCGGGGACGGACACTGAACGTGCCCCATTGACATTCCTCTCTCCGCTATTTTACTGCAGATGTTTACCCGTTTATTCTACATTGGTTCACGGTTCCAGTAAAATTGGTCCCGTGTAAAACCGAGCTGAGCTCATGACCCTTTTTCACCTCCATCACAAAGGCCCGGTGATTCCCTCACCCGCCTCCATTCCTTCCTCAGCCCATTGCCATTCAAACCCTCATCAATGTCTCTGTCCCCTCCAGACTCCATTCCTCCAATGCACTCCTGACCGGCCACACAACCTCCACCTTCTATAAACGTGAGCTCGTCCAAAACTCTTGTCCGTGTCCAACCAGCACCAGGTCCTGCTCGGACTCACTGACCCTCACTGGCTCCCAGTAACATATCCATTAAATTTAAAATTCTCATCCTTGGGTTTAAAACACTCCCCATTTCCAGACCTGCAGACAACCCACCCGTCAGCATCTCATTCATCGGACACTGGCCTCTTTTGCTGGGAGTCCCCTCACTTGGTTCCACTCACCTATCTGATCAGAGCCAGGAGAAGCTTCTCTTCCCACCCTATCACCTTTATCTCTGATGTTTCTAAAGATTCAATCCTTGGCTCCCTCCTCTTCCTCATCTACATGCTGCCCTTTGGTGACACAGTCCACAGACACGGACCAGCTTTCAGATGGACGCTGACAAAACCACCGCCTCTCTTGACCCTTCCAATATCTTTGTGTTGTCAGGTCCACATTCTGTTTTAGATGAGCCACCAGTTCCTCCAGTTAAAAATTGGGAAGTCATGATCTTTGGCCCCAAAATCTCCACATCCTGGCCAGGGATTCCATCCACACCACTGGTTTTTTGATTGGTGAGTCACTCACCAATCACTCAAGCTCTTACTGACTTGTGTTTATAATATAGATATATTACCTGTATATTTATGATGTATTTGTATATTTGGAAGTGTATTTGCACAGGGGCAGCACGGCAGCAGGTACAGCAGCCGGGCTTGGACCGAATGGAGGCCAGCGGGGAGTGCGTCCCGGACAAAATGGGGGCGAGCGCGACCAACATTTTTTAAAAAGTCGCCGCTCACGCGGCTCCCATGCCGGACAAAATGAGGCCCGCGTCGCCACCACCTTGGACAAAATGGAGGCCAGCTTGGCCACCACCTTGGACAAAATGGAGGACAGCCAGGCCAAAATTATGGAAAAATGGCGGCTGCGCCAGCCGCCATCTTGGTCAGATGGCGGCAAGTAGCCAACCGAGTGTCCCCAGTGATCCCACAATCAACCCGGAATGATGCCAGGGTGCAGCCAGGGTTCCCAGCTTGCAACCATTCATGCCAGAGTGATGCCAGAGTGGCGGTCTTGATGTTCAGACCACCACCACAACAATAAGAACTACCACAACAATGTCCCAGTGACCACCCCCCAGTGTCCCCTGAATGTCCCAGTGACCCCCCCCCAGTGTCCCCTGAATATCCCAGTGATTCCAGTGTGCACCCAGTGACCCCAGAGTAACCCAGACATTACTCACGTGCTCCCCATCGGGTCCAGGCTGTGGTGAAGGTCTCAGTCAGTCTGTCCCCAGCGGAGAGAACGATGCTTGGCCCAGGATTTCTCCCACTCCTCCTCCTCCTCACAAAATGTCTCTTTCTGGATCATCTCCTTGCAGCATTTCATCAAAAAGATTCCTGAGGGGAGAGAGAGGGAATTGATTAAAATACAAAAGCAAGGGATTAAAAAGGCACAGCAAGAGGCCAGAACTCCCTCCCTCCCACTCCCTCTCTCACTCTCTCTTTTTCTCCCCCCTCTCTCTCTCTCCCACTCCCTCTCTCACTCTCTCCCACTCTCCCTCTCTCTCTCTCCCTCCCTCCCTCTCTCTCTCTCCCTCCCTCCCTCTCCCTCTCATTCTCTCTCTCTCTCCCACTCCCTCTCTCACTCTCTCTCACTCTCCCTCACTCCCACTCTCCCTCTCTCTCTCCCTCCCTCTCCCTCTCATTCTCTCTCTCTCTCCCTCTCTCTAACCCTCTCTCTCTCCCTCTCTCACACTCCCCCAGTTGCACAGAATCTCTCCCTAATCCAAGTCTGCAGCTTGTTTCTCCCCTGCCTTTCCTCTGAATGCCTCTAACCGGTGCCGCACTGCCTGTCTGAGCTGCTCAGTGTTTGCTGCAGGGTCCAACCCTCCCCCTGGGTGTGTTTTCTCTTCTGTCCCTGGGCCTCGCCCACACCTGCTCTGGACATTGTTGCAACTTTAATTCTGGCAGTTGCTGTCAGCGAAAGGTCAACAGCTTTTCCCTCAACTGTTTTCTCCTGTTTGAATTAGAAGCTCGCCCCTCCCTGTTCAATCTCGACCTCTGCCTCACCTTGTATTGTCCAGAATGTAATATAAGATATGGACTGAGTCCACCTCACCTTGTAATATACAGAATGTAATATAAGATATTTACTGGGTCCACCCAACCTTGTAATGTGCAGAATGTAATATAAGATATGGAGTGAGTACAACACATCTTGTATTGTACAGACTGTAATATAAGATATGGACTGAGTCCAACCCACTGTGTATTGTCCAGAATGTAATATAAGATATGGACTGAGTCCAACCCACTGTGTATTGTCCAGAATGTAATATAAGATATGGGCTGAGTCCACCCCACTGTGTGATGTGCAGAATGTAATATAAGATACGGACTGAGTCCAACCCACTGTGTATTGTACAGAATATGACATAAGATATGGTCTGAGTCCACCCCACTGTGTATTGTACAGAATGTAATATAAGATATGGGCTGAGTCCACCCCACCTTGTAATATACAGAATGGAATATAAGATATGGACTGAGTCCAACCCACTGTATATTGTCCAGAATGTAATATAAGATATGGACTGAGTCCATCTCACCTTGTAATATACAGAATGTAATATAAGATATGGACTGAGTCCAACCCACTGTATATTGTCCAGAATGTAATATAAGATATGGACTGAGTCCACCTCACCTTGTATTGTACAGAATGTAATATAAGATATGGACTGAGTCCAACCCACTGTATATTGTACAGAATGTAATATAAGATATGGACTGGGTCCAACCAACCTTGTAATGTGCAGAATCTAATATAAGATATGGAGTGAGTCCAACCCATCTTGTATTGTACAGACTGTAATATAAGATATGGACTGAGTCCACCTCACCTTGTAATATACAGATTGTAATGTAAGATATTTACTGGGTCCACCCAACCTTGTAATGTGCAGAATGAAATATAAGATATGGACTGAGTCCAACCCATCTTGTATTGTCCAGAATGTAATATAAGATATGGACTGAGTACAACACACTGTATATTGTACAGACTGTAATATAAGTTATGGACTGAGTCCACCCCACTGTATATTGTACAGAATGTAATATAAGATATGGACTGAGTCCAACCCACTGTATATTGTACAGAATGTAATATAAGATATGGACTGAGTCCACCCCACTGTGTATTGTACATAATGTAACATAAAATATGGATTGAGTCCAACCCACTGTGCAATGTGCAGAATGTAATATAAGATATGGACTGAGTCCAACCCACCTTGTAATGTGCAGAATGTAATATAAGATATGGACTGAGTCCAACCCACCTTGTAATGAGCAGAATGTAATATAAGATATGGACTGAGTCCACCCCACTGTGTATTGTA